>NW_906274.1:0-986 GCF_000209065.1 Trypanosoma cruzi | reverse complement strand
CACTTCTCCCACCGGCATCCAGGCGAATGCTGTCATGGGAAGGGTGCCGCATTTATAAGGTACTTTGCGTCAACTCTATTCCACTCTCTCGTGGGCCTGCCTCCTGGGCAATGAGGGGTAGTTTGGTGGCCTTACTCTTTTCTATTAATAGAAGCGCAGCGACAAGGAGCACAGACCTCTCATTTTGGTATTGGAAACGTCGGAAATCGATTGTGCGTTCGCACTGAAACGTGTCTTGTCAATTTATGCACATACATTTCAGGAAATTTTATTGGAAACCCATGAAAAGGAGGGAGCCCACCCAACCTATACACATTCTCTCCATGGCTTATTTATTTCTTTATTTATTTTTTTTGTGGGCCTCTCTTACCGACATTTGGTGCTTGAATTAATTGAAGGAAGGCGTTCAAATCTATCTTTTGCTTTTGGACAGCCACCGTTTCTTTGGATTTTTCACCTTACTGCAGGGTCCAGTGATCCTGCAGATCCCACCGAAGCGCCTCCTTTTTAAAAGTTTGCCATTTAGGCTCAGAAGCCGTGTTTTTTTTTTTTTTTTGTTTTTGGTTTTTTTTGTTTTGTTTTGTTTTGTTTTTGTGCGTGTTTGTATAGCCAGAAGCATTACGGTGAGATAAAATGATATGTTATCCTGCCTCTTCTGTTGTTTTGTCTTCAGCTTTGGGAAGAGTGTTCCAGCTCCACTGATGTGGGGATTCCACCGTTCTGTTGAATCGGTGCCCTTGCTTTTGTCTTTTGTGACTAACTTCTGGCCGCAATGTGGGCGAGTGGGCGGAGTGTTTCCATGGGGGCGTGAAGAATGCGTAGCAGAGCATTGACGTGCGTCACTGTCGCCAACCCCGATCCCATTGAACCGCATCTCCCTCTATTGTGTGTGGTATTCCTCTCGCCTTGCTTCCCTTCTACTTTTTTTCTTTTTCCTCCCCATGTTGTAAGAAGACAACAGGCTACGCAGCACGGTAATAATTGGG
>NW_906273.1:0-986 GCF_000209065.1 Trypanosoma cruzi | reverse complement strand
AAAAGGAGATCCCCGCACACCACGTGGATTGTTGGTCCACGGGAATTGCAGCCAATATTCATCACAACAACAATTCATTTGCCTTCGGCCTTCGTTCATATTCAGCGCACACCACTTCATGCAGGCCTGGGCACCACCGCAGCAGCCGCACACGCAACGTTAAGCGCAAAAGAAAAGCGGTGGTGTGGGAGGCTGCGGTGCCGCTGTCACTGTCGCCAGGCTTCGTCGTGTCATCGGCTTTGGCGTTTGTGGTTGGCGCTGCTGTGGATCCCGCAGTCTGAGAGACCGTATCATATTTGTTGGCTGATGCAGCTTCACCATCGGAATTCGTTCCGGGTGGTGTGGCGCCTTCAGTGGAGGGTCGGTTCGGATGATTGGTGGCCGGAGCGCCTTCTGTGCCAGTGTCAGACTGCATGACCGTAGCTGCCGCGGTGCTGCTGCCGCTATCGCCCTTTGTCATTACAACACTCATTTCTTCAACCGTCGTGAGTGGCAATCGTGAACCTTCTCCTCTACTCGTTGAAGCGACAGCTTTTTTGCCGGTGTCCTTTATTCTGCTGAATGTCTCCCACGACAGACTGTTGAGAATTCTTTGTGCCAATGTCGTTTTCGTGGCTTTTCGCGTCAACACGGCCAGCTGCAGATGTGGATGATGGATTTGCATGCGGTGAGTTGTTGGGCAATGGAGGCTACACAGAACTCGACAAATTTCGTTGATCCTCACCAACTGGCAAACTGCCTTTTGATGAATTTATCGTTTCAACTCCATGAGTTCCACTCAACGATTGCGACTGTAAACCCTCATTCTCACGCGACTGCGGGTCCTTCACTGTGATCAGTCCGTCCTCAGGCTTTTTTACCTTTTCTGCTGTTCCATCACCCTCCTTCTCTTTCCAACATCATTAGCAACTTCTTTTATTGCTTTTTCTTCCTCATCAGCAACATCTCCGGCTCCTGAAAGAAGGCCTTCAAAAGATGAGGGGAGG
>NW_906272.1:0-986 GCF_000209065.1 Trypanosoma cruzi | reverse complement strand
GATCGGAGATGTAAAAGAGAGCCCGGCACCCAAAGTGGGAGCCGCAGCGGAGGCCGTGAAGCACACACCACCGCTACGCACCCGCCCCGGTGACAGCGCGGTGGCTCGATGATCCGTTGCCGCCAAGAATCAATAAAACAACAAATCACAGAACCAACCAAACATGGACGCCATAAATGAGAAAAGGAGAGGAGGGCAGCCTGCCAGGAGAAAATACGGCCTGCCGCATCTGCGAGGGGCCTCGTGCCTTCTCGCCGCGCGGAGATACCGCTGGGGCAGAGACCTTCCACTTCAAAGTGGAGACACACCAATATTTCCGTGAAGCACGGCTTCCCCACTTCTCCAATGTCTGCTCCATGCTTTTTTCTGGGCGCCTGCAGAGCCGGGCAGCGGAGTAAATGCCGACCTGCCTCTCCGCACAGCTCCGGTCGGCCGGTTTTCACAATGCCCGGTCGATGCCCGTGGCGTGCCGTGCGGTAGCGGGTCAGTCAGGCATTGCTGTGGCACTGACACCCGCATGCTGGACGGCGAAACTAAACTGGTGGGGATCCCATCGGGCTGTCGTCACCGGGCAACGTGCGCCTTCTCGGCGGCCTGACCCCTCTGCCGTCGGCAAATCGGCGACAGCGTGACGTCCATCAACGCATGCTTGTGCGTGCCATTTTGGGCTCACGGTGCACTGTTTCTCGGTGGCATTCTCCTCCTGTGTAGAGGCGGGGTTTCTGTGTGGGTTTGATGTTCTTCATGCGGAGGTTCAAGCCTTGCAGCGCGTGGCTATTTAATCTCCATTTTTAGTGTCCGACATTCTTTCTGTTGGGTGTTTGTGCCGTGTGTGGGTGGTCAACCCCCGGCACTGCCCGCCTGCCTGTCGCATCAAGGGCATTTACGAAGTGCTTCCTTCTTCGGTGCCGACCGTGGCTCTGTGCTGGAGTGTTCGTGTGCTCGTATGCGGGATGGTGGTCCCGTTTTCGCTTGAGCCCCGAATT
>NW_906271.1:0-986 GCF_000209065.1 Trypanosoma cruzi | reverse complement strand
CCTCACAGCGGGTCGTGGCGGGCGGCGTCCCACACTCGCAATTGAGGTACGGGGTACACCATCCGCTCCCTCCGAGTGTACTCAGCAGGCCGGCGCCCAGTCACCCTCGTGCCATCGCAGAGGGGTGCGAAAACAATTGTCGTCGCAGACCATCGGTGCCTCTAGCAGAAAAGAAAAAGAAGAAGAAATGGGGGCGTGTCAGCAGCACAGCCAGCAGAGGGATAATAAAAGGGCACGGAGACACAAAGTGACAGTGGAAACGGCAAAGACGGAAAAGAGACTTCAGTAATTTACCAAAACAAAAAAGAAACAAAAAAAAAAGAAAAAAAAAAAAGTTTAAAAAGAAAAAAAAAAAAACAATTGATTCGGCAGATATGTCATTTCATGTGCCATGCAGCACAATACAACCGTGTTTTTGAGTTTATACATACTGCCCGCACACACACACAAAAAAAAAGGAGAATTGTACTCTCCCACCAGCCCACACAACATTCCTCACATTCCATGCGGCATCCGGCCTGCTCCTCCACTCCTCCTTTTGTGCAGTCCGTGGGACGCACAGCAATGAGACCGGCACCGCGTGTGGACAAAAAAGCAAGCAAAAGAGGGAGAAGCACGTCACTCGTGACGGTTTTTAGCAAGCGACCGTTTTTTGGGGGAAAAACACACACAAACAGGGGTGCTGATTATTTCAACAGAGCACCAGCAAGAAAAACAACAACAGAAAAAAAAAGAAAAACAAAAAAAGAAAAAGAAAAGAAAAGAAAAATAAAAAAAGAAAAAAGAAAAGAAAACAGAAAACAATAAAAAGAAAAAAAAGAAAGAAAAAAGTAAAGAAAAAAGGAAAAAAAGAAAAATAAAAAAAGAGAAAGTATCCTTGACAAAACTCATTGAGTATTGCCGGGATGCCGCTCAGTTTTTGCTCCACAGAATTCTGCAATTTTTCTCCCCAAATTTATTCAACAAAGAGCCGCAGTGCCCCACAG
>NW_906270.1:0-986 GCF_000209065.1 Trypanosoma cruzi | reverse complement strand
GCTGCCACAACGCCACAACGGCCTCAATTCGCTGCTGCATGGTCTTCAATGTCTGTACCTTTGGCTCATGAGAAAAATTAGAGATGGCGCGTTCAATGTCGTTATTTCCAAGCAATTGCAGTGAGCGCCGCAGCGCCTTGAGTGTCTCTTCCTCTTGCCGCAGCCATTCGACGCAGTCATAGCGAAGCTCAATGCTTGTGGGGTCGCGCAGAGGCTGCAGAATGGTGGAGCGCAGCAGCCGTCCACCCACAATTGTCATTGCGCGGTTCAACACATCCACAAGCGACAGCATCGGTGCGCTCTGTCGCCGCTCTCGTGGTCCACGGAAGAGTGTCTTGCGAGTGGGAAGTTTCTTGTGGCCGCATCCCACGGCATCGTCTTGTCGCTGACCACCCGACTGGGCTCGAGGTGGCGGGCCAGAGGAGATGAGGTGCAGGCCTCGCGCAGCAATTGGTGAAACCTCCACGTAATTTTCGAGCGCCAAGTACTGCACACGCACAGTGTGCGGAAGAAGCGTGCGGTTGTAATTCATCTCCAAAAACTCAACCAAGGCGTTGGCAGCGGCCACGCAAAGATATCGGTCGGTGTTGCCAACCTCCAGGCAGGCCTCGTCTGTTGACATGAGCTAAAAAAGACAATGCGCACCGCGGGCCTCGTCAAAGGTGCCGCGCCGCACGCCCGCGAAGGTGATGTGACGAAAGTGACGCAACAATGTCTGCACAAAATTCCCGTCCAGCGCAGTCTCCGGCACAAGCACCTCAACGGGATTGCGGGAAAATACAAATGAAAGCGTCTTGGCGAAGGCCACGCTGTCACCGTACTGTGTGATGATGACCGCCAGGGAAGAAAACAGGCACAGAGCCACGCCCACCTCATTGGCACGGTTATGAATAAGCGCCATGACGCAGTCCCCGGTCCCTTGGCTTGCGCCAGAGCGTTTCGCCGCTGACGGTGTCGTCGCCCCTGTCCTCGTACGTGAAGGGCGG
>NW_906269.1:0-986 GCF_000209065.1 Trypanosoma cruzi | reverse complement strand
CGTCGTGCACGGCGGCGATATCCCCTCGCCCGACGCATAAGGGTAGCTGTCCTCCGTGTACACGGCGCCGTTATTCTCCTGCACAATCCACTCAAAGGCGTTGTTCATCAGGCCACCACCGCAGCCAGAGTCCGTTTTATCGCACGACACGAGCATCTGCTCCGACAGGTTCGTCAGCGGGTGGCCGGCGAGAAACCACTGGCACTCAACGTTGCCAATGGCGGAGAAGGCCCAGCACGAGCCGCATTGGCCCTGGTCCTTGACGGCTGTCACGGCGCCTCTCGCACGCCAATCCACTGCCGCGGGCGCACCAACAACCTCCACGTTCACCGGCACTCTCGCGCGCTCCTGTGCCGCCGCAAAGTGCGCCGCGCCGTTGTGGTAGCGGGACCGGAATTCCTCGCGCGTGAGGTCCGAGAAGGGCGTGACGCCGAAGGTCGCGTGTGGGTTTGCCGCGGCGTGCAGCCTCGCAAGAAACAGGTTCTCCCGGAACACGCTCAGGCGGAACGCCTCCTCCGCGGCGCTCTCGTACACCCTGCCATGCTTCTGCTTGAATTCCGCGAATTGCGACGCCAGCGTCTCCTCCGCATGCAGGCTCGCCGTCGCCGCGGGGACGAGGCACGCCATGACGACCAGGACGGCCGCGAGCGACAGCGCACGCGCCCAGCCAGACATTACTGCTTGTGTGGGTGTGTTTCCTTCCTTATGTGCCTTCAACAGCGTCACCTTCAGACTGTGGTGGTGTGCGGGCGTTGACGTGGAGAGAAGGAGCATGCGCGCGTGTATGTGCACGCCGCGGCAAAGGAGCGTTGCCACGCCACTCCGCCCCGCATGGTCGGCTGACAGTCGGGGACGGCGGTGGGTTCAGCCACAGTGGGGAGTGCTCGGGCGCTCAACAGAAGCATATAATAGAAAAAACACACGCGTGGCTGAGACGTCGATCGCGGACACATATTTGCAGTTGTGCTCAAAAAAGAAAATAAATA
>NW_906268.1:0-986 GCF_000209065.1 Trypanosoma cruzi | reverse complement strand
AAAACGCGGTGCGTTGCGGTACGCTGCTCCAATCGTGGAGAGATGCGATTTTGGCCCACACGTGATCTCGCAGTTGGCGAAGCACGTCGACCCGTTCGACCTTCCCCAGAATACTGTTCGATATTTGAGGAGGTACACCACAATGCTGACCCGGGTGTTGCCGCTGGTCGCATTGATGTAAAGGGAGGAACTTCGGAAGGTCAGGAACCCTGGCTGAGAGCGGAGGAACGTTTCTCCATGTCTTTTTGGTATCATGCTGCTACCATTACGAGACGCGCGACAAGGACGCGTCTGCTCGCTCCACAAGATGAACGAACCATCCCGCTACAGCAGGTCAAAGTGCCCGCATTGAATCTGGAGTGGATCCAGAGCCGGTTGAACCCGGCTACCATGCAGAGACTCATGCAAGTTTGGGGACTCGTCGGGCGGTCCCCTTTCCTCCGGTAAAGCGCGCGAAGGCTCACGGAGGATTCCAGTCGCTGACGCGCGATTAATGAAAGAAGCGGGAATAATCGAGGACGCTTCGTCTAGAACAACAGGCGGATGGATAATGCCCTTTTCAGTTGTGGTGGAGAAACCCACCGGTTTACGACGAAGTTGGATCGCGTGGTTAGGCGACAAGAACAGAGACGACCCTTACGCGGCGAATGCTTCTCTTTTACACATTTCCCATTCTCTGCCACCTGTGATGGCTGAGGCCGCTTCCTGCCTGGACTTAAAGGCATCCTTTTTAAAATCCCCTTACCGCGGGAGACTCGGGATCTCTTTCGATGCCGCGTGGAGACGGCACGCTGGTGGAGCTTACACGGCTCCCAATGGGATACAAGGCCAGCCCAGAAACTCTCCAGATTATCATTTCAGCAATAGCAAGGGTGGCGACGGTGGCTCACCCCTCTGGTCTGCACCTCCATTGGTGCGTATGGAAGTATGGATCGATAATATACGCATTACAGTGTCGAAAAGCGACGTGACATTCTGGGAGGCCC
>NW_906267.1:0-986 GCF_000209065.1 Trypanosoma cruzi | reverse complement strand
TCTTGCTTCCCTGCGTACACGACGACGGTCTCGAGTGATGGCTGTGCCTGCACGTGCGCTGAGGGCGGCCATGGCGATGCGTGCCTGCCCGTTGCTGTCCCTGAGCCACCGAGCACCGACAGCGCCGACTTGTGCGTGCGGGACGTGCGTGTGGGTGTGGAGGAGAGCGCCGGCTTCGGGACGTCGGTGGCGTGCTACGTTGGTGTGACATTTGCGGCGGACGTCGTGGTGGACGTGGTGTCGATGTCGGGGAGCGTGCGCAACGTGACGCTGGCGAACTGCACGTTTGTGGGCGGAGCGAGCCTGTACGTTGTTGGGTGGCTGTCTGATCCGCCTGCTGGCGAGCGCGTTGATGTGTTGATCAGCGGGCTTGTGTCGCGCTCCGGCGGCGGCGTGGTGGTGGCGAACCGCTTTCCGCCGGGCTCGCGCGTCACTGTGGTGGACTCGGTGCTGATTGCAGAGGCGCGTGTTGCGTACCGCGGAGACCACGGCCTTGGCGACGCGTCCGCGTGCCTCGTGTTGCACAGCGTGAATCTGACGGGGAGCGTGCTGACCATTGCGCGCACGCACGTGGCGGCGGTGTTCCGCGACGCTGTTGGCGTGTTGGTGGTTGGCGGCGTGGCGCTGTCGTCGCGCGGTGCGCTGTACGTGGACGGGCTGTTGGTGCAGTCGGCGCTGGGGCTGTGCGTGTCGGTGGACGGCGGTGTTGCGGCCAGTGGCGGCTCCGTGGTGGCTTTTGTTGACAACGACTTCCTGCTGTGCAAGCACGCGGTGTCTGTGCGTGGGGCTGTGAGCTTTTCGGGCTCCGCTGTGGCGCTTGTGCGGAGCGAATTTTTGTCGACGGCGGACTACGCGGTGGCGTTTTATTCGACGGTGAGCCTGGATGGCGGGTCGATGCTTCTGGCGAAGGGCAACGTGCACGACGGCGTCTCGAGGGAGATGCTCTACGCTGCTGGCGCCGTGACCGCTGCTGGGAGCACGCTGAG
>NW_906266.1:0-986 GCF_000209065.1 Trypanosoma cruzi | reverse complement strand
AAATGATTCTGCAGCGCAGCAACGGATTAAAGGTGCCGGTGGCGCAGTCCGGAATTGCGCTCACACGCCGCTTCACGTTTTTTGACCAGGTTCACACCACAGGGACGGATGTTAAGCAGGCGGCATCTGTCACAGCGGTTGTTACGTTGGGAAAAGATCTTGTCTTCCGTGACTACGCACAGGGGGCGTATCGCATGCGAGGAGTGGGCAAGGGACAGCGTCTGCGTCTCTACCTTATCCCTGAGGTTCTCTCACGTATTCACGCCACACTTGGAAGTGCGACGACGGGAAATTCTCTCCTTGATGTACCCGCATGGCTTTTACTCAATTCAATGCAAATGGAGAGTTTACAGTTCATCAAGCTGAGCGTACAGGAATTGGCAAATGTATGGCGCAAGAAGGCCCTGCAGTATCTCCTAAGGGATTCCATTCATTTCCATGAGCATTCGGACCTCTACACTGAAATGGCGCGTTGCCGACGGTTTCACATGCAGCGGCCATTTGTGATTGAAATGGAGGGAGAGCCACCTCTTCCAGATATTTCTCTCCTCCGCTCCGCCATTCAAGAATTCCGTGAACCGGTTTCATACCCTGTGGACTCCGTTATTGACACCCCACTCCCTTTTCTGCAACGTTTAATGGAGCACATGCGGGAAAGACCCCAGGAACTTATTGCCGGGGATGCGGCGTCACAGCAGCTTCTTCACGATCTCATGCATCGCCTGGCTTCCTCTCTTGCGATTCGTGGGCCGGAGTTGACAACCGCAACGAATACGGATGCCTCCATGAACTTGGATTCCGAGATTGTGCACGAGCAGGAGGCGGAGGAGGAGCAGGAGCAGGAGGCAGAGCAGGAGGAGCAGCGGATTTCTGTGGCGTCACGTGACGACGAGCTCCACATTCCCTGGCGGGTGGAGACGCTTCAGACGCATGGAAAAGACCACCCCACGGAAGGCAGCTGCTTTTACCCGCTCCGCCGCCTACGC
>NW_906265.1:0-986 GCF_000209065.1 Trypanosoma cruzi | reverse complement strand
CGCGGCAGCAGCACTCGGTGGCGCACAAAGCTCAGCGTGCTCCCAGCAGCGGTCACGGCGCCAGCGGCGTAGAGCATCTCCCTCGAGACACCGTCGTGCACGTTGTCCTTCACTAGCAACATCGACCCGTCGGCCAGGCTCACCGTCGAATAAAACGCCACCGCGTAGTCCCCCGTCGAAGAGAATTCGCTCCGCACAAGCGCCACGGCGGAGCCCGACACGCTCACAGCCCCACGCACAGACACCGCGTGCTTGCACAGCAGGAAGCCGCTGTCAACAAACGCCACCACGGAGCCGCCACTGGCCGCAACACCGCCCTCCACCGACACGCACAGCCCCAGCGCCGTCTGCACCGACAGCCCGTCAAAGTACAGCGCACCACGCGACTGAAGCACCACGCCGCCAAACACCAACACGCCAACAGCGTCGCGGAACACAGCCGCCAAATGCGTGCGCGCGATGGTCAGCACACTCCCAGTCAGATTCACGCTGTGCAGCACGAGGCACGCGGAGGCGTCGCCAAGGCCGTAGGCGCCGCGGTACGCAACGCTCTTCTCTGCAATCAGCACCGAGTCCACCACAGTGACGCGTGAGTCCTGCGGAAATCGGTTCGCCACCACCACGCCGCCGCCGGAGCGCGACTCAAGCCCGCTGATCAACACATCGGCGCGCCGGCCAGCAGTCGGGTCGGATCGCCACCCCACAACGTACAGGCTCGCTCCGCTCACAAACGTGCAGTTCGCCAGCGTCACGTTGCGCACGCTCCCTGACATCGACTCCACGTCCACCACGACGTCCGCCGCAAAGGTCACACCAACGTAGCACGCCACCGACGTCCCAAAACCGGCGTTCACCTCCACACCCACACGCACGTCGCGCACGCACAAGTCAGCGCCGTCGGCGCTTGGGGACTCGGGGACAGCAACGGGCAGGCACGCATCGCCGTGGCCGCCCTCCGCGCACTTGCAGGCGCAGCCATCACTCAA
>NW_906264.1:0-986 GCF_000209065.1 Trypanosoma cruzi | reverse complement strand
TGCGCGTCTCCGTCACCGTCGCCGTGTGGCTCAGCAGCGGCATGCCAGGCGTGCGGTTGCACCCGTACACGTGCGGCAGGTACACCGGCAGGCAGTCGCGCCCGTACCCGCCCTCAGCACAGCGGCAGCCGCACGACCCCGACATCGCCCTCGTCGCAGCACCAAAGCAGCGCACGTCGGCGTCGCACACACCACACGCCACGGGGCGGAATTCCCCGATGATGCCGGCGGACCTGTAGCCCATCGGCTGCAGCACCTGCCCGTTGAGCGTCAGGCACCCCACGACGAATCTTCGGCCGGCGTCCACGAGCGCAACGGTGCCGTCCATCACGACGGACCCGCTGCCGGCGTTCCCGTGGAGCGTCAGCGTGCTCTGCACAAGTTCCGCACTGCGCGGGTGCGACGGCAGCGACAGGAGCATGCCGCTGATGCTGTTGCCGCGCACCGACAGCCACGACCCGGACACAAACGACGCCGACCCCCGCAGCACCAGCAGCGCGCCATCGGTCAGCGCACCGGCGTTGTCATTCACCACGACGGCGGACGCGTTGGCCACCACCCCGCTGCCAAACACCAACCCATGCGCGGCGTACACCTGGCTCCCCGACACGCGCAGCACAGCGCCACCCGACGCAACCACGCGCGCACTCGCGTACAACGCATAGTCGCCACCGAACACAGCAGCGTCCAGCGCGACACCGCCACCGACAAGCTCCAGCACGGCGCCGTCCACCACCACCGTCCGCCCACCAGTCATCACAGTCACTAGGGCCACACCGTAGACAACCAGCACGGACCGCACGAGCCGCAGACCCGACAGCACCAGCACCGGTGCGTACGGCGAGGACTGCGAGCCGGGAAGATACACAAGCGGCGTCGACCTCGCGGCAACCAGCAGGGAGTCGGTCACCGTCAGCACGGACCCCGCGGGAAACGTGCCGGTCAGCACAAGCGCACCGTTCAGCGCCTCCACATCGCACACGGAC
>NW_906263.1:0-986 GCF_000209065.1 Trypanosoma cruzi | reverse complement strand
CGTGTCTGCCGGCTGCGGTTCCGGACGGCCTGGACCGCTTCCGCTCCCCGATGCGGATGACACGGAGGTTCGCTGCGTGCACGGTGGCAGCATCAGCTCCGTGGAAGTCCCGGCTCCCGGTGTGCGTGGTCTGTGCTTTGTCAACGTGACCTTCACCGCCGCGATCGTGCTGGACCTGTGGAGCTTTGACGCGCCAGAGCAGACACTCAACATCACGCTGCTGCAGTGCGTCCTCATGGGCCTGTCGGTCAGGGGGAGTGGTGCGCGCGTGCACGTGAACGTAACATCCTCGATGCTGGATTCTGGAGCGTTGGAGTTTGAGGGTGGTTTTGGCGCGAGCTCCCAGATACTGGTGGCAGGCAGTACGCTTGTGACGACGTCGACCCACGCCATTGCCTTTCTGGATTTTGATCCCGGGAAAAATTTGACGCTGCTGTTACTTGACAGCTACATCGAGGGGAATAGTTACGCCGTTTATTTCTCCGATGCTGTTGTTGTTGATGGTGGCGGGATCATTGTGAAGGGAAATACGCTGAGTACGATGGAGAATAAAGGTATGGAATCATCTGTTTATGCTTATGCTATTGAAGTGAACAATGGCGGCTACATTGACGTGGAGAACAACACGATGAGCGCGGCTAATGGCTTGTATCTCAACGGGGACACCACCGTGAGCTCCGCGGGGCTGCTGCGAGTGGCGGACTGCTACTTTGTTGGCAGAAAGAGGCTTTTAAATTCCGCGCTGTTGTACTTGGACGGCTTGGTGACACTCGAGGATGGTGCGCAGTGGCGTGTGGAGGGCAACGTCGTGGTCGCAGCATCAGTATTAATTATTCCGTATTCTCAGCACAAAATTAAACTGTCGGGCAGCGGCACCACCGTGGCGCTTGCACACAACCGTCAGGTGGACTCGAGGGTTTCCTTCGCCAATTTTTTTCCATCGAGCATTGTTGTGACGTCACCCGCGCGGTTTGTGGCTGGGTGCA
>NW_906262.1:0-986 GCF_000209065.1 Trypanosoma cruzi | reverse complement strand
ACGTGCGCGCAAGATGGCATTTAAATACGTGAAGTCGTCAGCCTGCTTTGTTCGATGACGTCGGCGAGCAGTCCCACACAATCCAATCAAAGTGACACGCCGGACAGTGTGGCGTCAGCCAATAATAAATAAAAATACTTGCGCCAATGCAAAAAAAAAGTAAAAATTGGATTTGCACCCCACTCCGGGGGCGACAGTGGCATGAGAGTGTGTATGTGCGCAAGACCTTTCGTGGGGCAGTGGCCTCCAATCCCGCCGTGCCCCGACACAAAAGGGCGACAAAAAAAAATAAGAGCACACTCTCCAGAAAAGGAGTGACGGTTGATCAGTCAGCCCCCGCTTCGTCTCACACGACATCCACATATGTGCACCCCACCCCAAATACGTACCTCCCTGAACGCCGCATGCATGACGTGTGGTTTCGTCGCTCGCAATGTGTTCTTCCTCCCGCAAACAACAAAAAGGACGGCCATGGCACAGCTCCACTTAGAAAAGAAATCGGGGCAAGCACGGGTGGGAACCAGAGATCATAACAAAAATATTTTTAAAAAAAAGGGGTAATAACCCCTCCAAGCCTCGGAATCGTGCAATGTTGATCCCTCTCCTTCCACATTGAAGCCACCACGACAGAACAAATGCGACAGACACATGTGCAGCACAATATCTTTCGCTGCCCCGCGTTCCATCTTACTTCCCATGAGTGCCACGGCGGTGGTGGCTGCGTCACATCTGAGATGACTCCAAAATATCAGGCAGCATGCTGCGGAGAGTGGATGCTTGCCGAACGTGACCGCGTCAACGTCTAACAGGAAATGGCGTCAAAAAGAAAAAAGCCATCCGCGGCTCAGGCTACCCGTGTGTGGCCGTACTAAAGCAAACACTGAGACACGTGTGGAGCAACGCAAAAGAAAAAAAGAGAGGGAAGAAAAATAAAAAAAGGCACAGAAATACATCGATACATACATACCTACATATAAAGTAATAAG
>NW_906261.1:0-986 GCF_000209065.1 Trypanosoma cruzi | reverse complement strand
CACCACACGTTGTGGTCTAAATTTCTGTTTCGAATTATGAATGGCGGGAGTCAGAGGCACTCTCTTTCAATGTATGTTTGCGTGTTCACACACTGGACACCAAACAACCCTGAACTATCCGCTGCTTGGAGGAATTTCGCGAGCTCCTGCCCACAATGGTGCTGCAGTCGGCGGATCGTTTTCGAGCGGCTGCTGCACCACACGTTGTGCTCTAAATTTTTGTTTTGAATTATGAATGGCGGGAGTCAGAGGCACTCTCTTTCAATGTATGTTTGCGTGTTCACACACTGGACACCAAACAACCCTGAACTATCCGCTGCTTGGAGGAATTTCGCGAGCTCTTGCCCACAATGGTGCTGCACTCGGCGGATCGTTTTCGAGCGGCTGCTGCACCACACGTTGTGGTCTATGTTTTTGTTTCGAATTATGAATGGCGGGAGTCAGAGGCACTCTCTTTCAATGTATGTTTGCGTGTTCACACACTGGACACCAAACAACCCTGAACTATCCGCTGCTTGGAGGAATTTCGCGAGCTCCTGCCCACAAAGGTGCTGCACTCGGCGGATCGTTTTCGAGCGGCTGCTGCACCACACGTTGTGGTCTATGTTTTTGTTTCGAATTATGAATGGCGGGAGTCAGAGGCACTCTCTTTCAATGTATGTTTGCGTGTGCACACACTGGACACCAAACAACCCGGAACTATCCGCTGCTTGGAGGAATTTCGCGAGCTCCTGCCCACAATGGTGCTGCACTCGGCGGATCGTTTTCGAGCGGCTGCTGCACCACACGTTGTGCTCTAAATTTTTGTTTCGAATTATGAATGGCGGGAGTCAGAGGCACTCTCTTTCAATGTATGTTTGCGTGTTCACACACTGGGACACCAAACAACTCTGAATTATCCGCTGCTTGGAGGAATTTCGCGAGCTCTTGCCCACAAAGGTGCTGCACTCGGCGGATCGTTTTCGAGCGGCTGCTGCACCACACGT
>NW_906260.1:0-986 GCF_000209065.1 Trypanosoma cruzi | reverse complement strand
CCTTTCATTGTACTGCTCCAGCTCAGAGGGTTCTCGGCGTTCGGCATGAGTACAACGGTGGAGGGCAGGGTGGCTGGGGCGTTGCCGACGACTGTCGACGCCAAGTACTCCTCCCCCACGTGGCCCTTTTGTGTACATACGGTAGGGGCGTATCATACTGTCGGGGCGGTAGTGGAAATACACCCACATCTCACCGCCGTTGCCGCCTGGAAACCGCACAAATGTATATTTTGCCACATCCTCGTCCGGCGGAATCGCTTCATTGCGATGATACTTTTCACTCACTCGCACAGGCTCGAATCTTTGCTTCTCGTCGTTGGGGCGATCGCCAAAGAGGCTGCCACGATTTCTTGAAACCCGCAAAACGGAGGTGATACGCTCAAAAGACGCACTACGGTACCACAGACGGTCGTCCCGCTGCCGGTAAAATTCCTTCACCTTACGTAGCATGCATCCTTCGTAGAAAAACTCTTGGCGACGCCACAAACCGTCATCCCGCGCGTCCCAGTAGAAATTCATGGTGCGCTCCACTCCAGGCTCATGCGTGAAGAGGCGCAACCCCTCCACCGATGCCTCCCGCATTCTACCCCGCTCATACCACTCCTTCACCAGACGAAACGATGCTGCCTCGCCAACGCGAGCGGTAGCATTCCCATAGAAGTTGCGCCCATCATCATCCATGTCACCATCCTTTCCGGCGTTGTCCCCGTATTCCTCTCCCTTGGATGGGTAAACGGAACGGCGACGCAGCTTGTCGGCGCGGTGCTTAAAGAGCGTGTGAACCTGCTTTTGATGGCGATACGTCGTATCAGGGAGTCGTACTTCCATAACGCGGAGATCTGGCATCGCGTATGGCGCAAAACAAAGTACCTCCGCATTAGCGTATTTTATAGACTTCTTGCCGCCTGGATAGCGACCCTCGTACTGTTCACGGTTGAGAGTTAAGTCTTTTACCCACGAGATGAAGCCTCGCCGCGGCCCTTTAT
>NW_906259.1:0-986 GCF_000209065.1 Trypanosoma cruzi | reverse complement strand
GTAGTCGTAACTCATCTGCCGATGCCGAAGACGGTTTCAGAGTCGCTCCCGCCAATTTCGTTTTATATTGCTGTACCTCAGTCTCCATTTCACGCAACTGACGGTTTGACGCGTCCAGAGTTTCCTCTAAACGACGAACCTGCGCACGGTGGCTATTCTGTATCTCATGAAGGGTGCGCTCATGCGAGTTCAGTATACGTTGTTGCTCCTCCATAAACCACTGCTTTGTGCTTTGCTTATCCTCTTCAAATGCACGTTGAAGCCGCTCGATTGCCTTTTGGTGTATTTCTCCTATAAAAGTCTCTGTTCCTCGACTGTGGGCATCACCCTCCCTCTGACGACACAGCTCTTCTAACTGTGACGTCAGTTTGGCAAGTTGATTCCGTGTCTCGGAGAGTTGAGACTCACCGTGGGCAACAAGTTGTCGTTCGCGCTCAATCTCTTGACGAAGAGAAGCCGTTTCATTGATGTGTTCCAACTGTAGGCGCTCAAGGCGACTGGTCCACTGCCCTTCAATCGCCCTAAACTCCTCGCGAAGCCGTGCCATCACGGCCTCGGCGGCGCTGTTGACGGAGGCCTCAATGGACTTCTTGTGGTCATCCACAGACTTCTGCGCCTGCAGTCTTAATTCCGCCTCCTCCCGCATTAGTAGCATCTCCCGCTCATGCTGGCGAGCACGTAATCGGTCTTCTTCCTCCATGCGTCGACGCCGTTGTTCCTCCATCTCCTTTGCCCTCTCGTGTTTCCATTCCTCCAGCTCCCTCTCCTGCGCGAGTATGCGTTTCTGTTGTTCCTCAGTACGCTTCGCCCGCTCCATCTCAATTTCTTTTGCCAGGTCAAGCATCCGCTGCCGCTCTTCAGCGAGCATCGCCTCTCGCTCACGTTGACGGTCCCAGCGCATGCGTTCCTCGTCAGCATGACGCAGTCGATCAAACTCAGATCTCAGAACAATCTCCCTACGGACCAACCCTGCCTCCATCTGCCTA
>NW_906258.1:0-986 GCF_000209065.1 Trypanosoma cruzi | reverse complement strand
GGTGGGGGTCAGAGGTACTCTCTGTCATATCTGTGTGCGTGTTCACATACTGGACACCAAACAACCCTGAATTATCCGCTGCTTGGGGGAATTTCGCGAGCTCTTGCCCACACGGGTACTGCACTCGGCTGATCGTTTTCGAGCGGCTGCTGCATCACACGTCGTGGTCTAAATTTTTGTTTCCGATTGTGAATGGTGGGGGTCAGAGGCACTGTCTGTCAATATCGGTTTGCGTGTTCATGCACTGGACACCAAACAACCCTGAATTATCCGCTGCTTGGAGGAATTTCGCGAGCTCTTGCCCACACGGGTGCTGCACTCGGCTGATCGTTTTCGAGCGGCTGCTGCATCACACGTCGTGGTCTAAATTTTTGTTTCCAATTATGAATGGTGGGGGTCAGAGACGCTCTCTGTTACTATCTGTTTGCGTGTTCACACACTGGACACCAAACAACCCTGAATTATCCGCTGCTTGGGGGAATTTCGCGAGCTCTTGCCCACACGGGTGCTGCACTCGGCTGATCGTTTTCGAGCGGCTGCTGCATCACACGTCGTGGTCTAAATTTTTGTTTCCAATTATGAATGATGGGGGTCAGAGGCACTCTCTGTTAATATCTGTTTGCGTGTTCACACACTGGACGCCAAACAACCCTGAATTATCCGCTGCTTGGGGGAATTTCGCGAGCTCTTGCCCACACGGGTGCTGCACTCGGCTGATCGTTTTCGAGCGGCTGCTGCATCACACGTCGTGGTCTAAATTTTTGTTTCCAATTATGAATGGTGGGGGTCAGAGGCACTCTCTGTTAATATCTGTTTGCGTGTTCACACACTGGACACCAAACAACCCTGAATTATCCGCTGCTTGGAGGAATTTCGCGAGCTCTTGGCCACACGGGTGCTGCACTCGGCTGATCGTTTTCGAGCGGCTGCTGCATCACACGTCGTGGTCTAAATTTTTGTTTCCATTATGAATGGTGGGGGTCAGA
>NW_906257.1:0-986 GCF_000209065.1 Trypanosoma cruzi | reverse complement strand
GGGAATTTTCTTCGCAATCGCATGTTTCACTTTTACGGAATCGGCTCTCTGTGCTGGTGGTTGCTCGCACGGAGGATTTTTCTAGTGCGTCATGTGACGTGTCTGTCTCCCCATGTGAGCTTTCTCTCTCCAGCGGGCAAATCAAGTGCGTTTTGTCCCTCTTGACATTTATGCAGGGCTGTGGCGACGCTGAGACGGTGCCGTGTGCAGTGAGGCTGGAGAACTACCTGGGCGTAGAAGTGACGTTGCAGGATGCGGCGGAACAATTTGTTTTTGGCGAGGGTCTCACCCTTGAAAAGAGAACATTGTCTTTCCCGGATTGTCTTCAGCTGATTGATGGAAAACGCGTGGATCATTTCGAAAAGGGCGAGA
This sequence comes from Trypanosoma cruzi, assembly GCF_000209065.1. Classification (NCBI taxonomy): domain Eukaryota; phylum Euglenozoa; class Kinetoplastea; order Trypanosomatida; family Trypanosomatidae; genus Trypanosoma; species Trypanosoma cruzi. Next base: position 614 of record NW_906257.1, on the reverse strand, counting down.
TATCATTTTCCGACAATAAACATGCCGTTCTTCTTCATGCTGAGAAGGCGGCTGTTCTTGAAAATGGCGAGCACATTCATATCTCCACAAGTTTGCAGCCCGGTACCCTCGCACAAAATGTGACGTTTCGAACAGTATTTCACGTCAAGAATTACTTATCCCATAATATATCGTTTCGTTCAATGCGTCAAGGGAGTGAGGTTGCCATGATCCGCCCAGGGGAGCTCTCTTGCATTCCTCTTAGTTGCCTCGACTCCACAGACGTCGTCACACGTTTGGCGTCGATTGAAGACAATAATGAGTCACGTGATGAGCTGCTCTGGGAGGAATCACCGCGTAAACTTCTTGAAGTGGCACTTTCACGTGGCGAAGACTCCATTGGGCGTCTCAAGGAGTTTTCGTTTGCAGAATTTTCGGCGTATGTTGATGTAACGTATCATTTAAAGGGTTGTTTGCTTACCATGCTTCTTGCCCCAGCTCGACCAGGCATTCATAACGGCACGCGATTCCCTATAAGAGTGCTTCTGTAAATCCGTGACGATTTTGTTGAAGAGGCAGTTGTGGATCCCGACAATACGTTTGTGACACTCCGGCACGATCCGTTTGGTACTCCC
>NW_906256.1:0-986 GCF_000209065.1 Trypanosoma cruzi | reverse complement strand
CGTGTTCACACACTGGACGCCAAACAACCCGGAACTATCCGCTGATTGGAGGAGTTTCGCGAGATCTTGCCCACATGGGTGCTGCACTCGGCGGATCGTTTTCGAGTGGCTGCTGCACCACACGTTGTGGTCTAAATTTTTGTTTCGAATTATGAATGGTGGTGGTCAGAGGCACTCTCTTTCAATGTCTGTTTGCGTGTTCACACACTGGACGCCAAACAACCCGGAACTATCCGCTGCTTGGAGGAGTTTCGCGAGATCTTGCCCACAGGGGTGCTGCAGTCGGCGGATCGTTTTCGAGCGGCCGCTGCACCGCACGTTGTGGTCTAAATTTCTGTTTCGAATTATGAATGGTGGTGGTCAGAGACACTCTCTTTCAATGTCTGTTTGCGTGTTCACACACTGGACGCCAAACAACCCGGAACTATCCGCTGCTTGGAGGAGTTTCGCGAGATCTTGCCCACATGGGTGCTGCAGTCGGCGGATCGTTTTCGAGCGGCTGCTGCACCGCACGTTGTGGTCTAAATTTCTGTTTCTAATTATGAATGGTGGTGGTCAGAGACACTCTCTTTCAATGTCTGTTTGCGTGTTCACACACTGGACGCCAAACAACCCGGAACTATCCGCTGCTTGGAGGAATGTCGCGAGATCTTGCCCACAAGGGTGCTGCACTCGCCGGATCGTTTTCGAGCGGCCGCTGCACCGCACGTTGTGGTCTAAATTTTTGTTTCGAATTATGAATGGTGGTGGTCAGAGGCACTCTCTTTCAATGTCTGTTTGCGTGTTCACACACTGGACGCCAAACAACCCGGAACTATCCGCTGCTTGGAGGAATTTCGCGAGATCTTGCCCACATGGGTGCTGCACTCGGCGGATCGTTTTCGAGTGGCTGCTGCACCACACGCTGTGGGCTAAATTTTTGTTTCGAATTATGAATGGTGGTGGTCAGAGACACTCTCTTTCAATGTCTGTTTGCGTGTTCACAC
>NW_906255.1:0-986 GCF_000209065.1 Trypanosoma cruzi | reverse complement strand
CCTGAACTATCCGCTGTTGGGAGGAATTTCGCGAGCTCTGCCCACACGGGTGCTGCACTCGGCTGATCGTTTTCGAGCGGCCGCTGCATCACACGTTGTGTCCAAATTTTTGTTTCCGATTGTGAATGGTGGGAGTCAGAGACACTCTCTGTCAATATCTGTTTGCGTGTTTATGCACTTGACACCAAACAACCCTGAACTATCCGCTGCTTGGGGGAATTTCGCGAGCTCTTGCCCACACGGGTGCTGCACTCGGCTGATCGTTTTCGAGCGGCCGCTGCATCACACGTTGTGGTCCAAATTTTTGTTTCCGATTGTGAATGGTGGGGGTCAGAGGCACTCTCTGTCAATATCTGTTTGCGTGTTCACACACTGGACACCAAACAACCCTGAACTATCCGCTGCTTGGAGGAATTTCGCGAGCTCTTGCCCACACGGGTGCTGCACTCGGCTGATCGTTTTCGAGCGGCCGCTGCATCACACGTTGTGGTCCAAATTTTTGTTTCCGATTGTGAATGGTGGGAGTCAGAGACACTCTCTGTCAATATCTGTTTGCGTGTTCACACACTGGACACCAAACAACCCTGAACTATCCGCTGCTTGGAGGAATTTCGCGAGCTCTTGCCCACACGGGTGCTGCACTCGGCTGATCGTTTTCGAGCGGCCGCTGCATCACACGTTGTGGTCCAAATTTTTGTTTCCGATTGTGAATGGTGGGAGTCAGAGACACTCTCTGTCAATATCTGTTTGCGTGTTCACACACTGGACACCAAACAACCCTGAACTATCCGCTGCTTGGAGGAATTTCGCAAGCTCTTGCCCACACGGGTGCTGCACTCGGCTGATCGCTTTCGAGCGGCCGCTGCATCACACGTTGTGGTCCAAATTTTTGTTTCCGATTGTGAATGGTGGGAGTCAGAGGCACTCTCTGTCAATATCTGTTTGCGTGTTCACACACTGGACACCAAACAACCCTGAACTATCCG
>NW_906254.1:0-986 GCF_000209065.1 Trypanosoma cruzi | reverse complement strand
TCTGTTAAAGAGTGTCAAGAAGGCGGAAAAGAAAGAGGCTCCTTTGCCGGGGCTCTCCGCTCGTATAGTAAAAGATGAATACGCCCTTCCAGAGCAAGTGATGCCGGCGAGTCCCAGTCGCCAGCATGCATACGCAGAGGCCCGACCAGATGGACGGTTTGCCATTTTTGCTCCTGAAGAAATGAACTTTAAGGAAACAACCCACACTTCTGACCGCATGGATAAAAAAAAGATGTCGATGCGGCCCTTAGGAGTAGTCGAAAACGCGGCGGTCTTTGCCGAAGAAATCCGCACAACTTTTCATGCCTTTGCGCGTCAGGCCACGTCTCAGAGGAGGCAGACTTTTGCCCGCTCAGAAATACACGAGAAAGCAACCGTCGGAAGAAATGTGAGTGTTGATGTTATGCGCCATGCAACACTTCCGGCACTTTCAATGGTTTATTCCCCTGAGACGGATCAGGATGTGGAAGACATGGAAGCTGCGGAGGAAGAGGCAAAGGCACTTTTTCTACAGGATCCTGCTCGTTATGACTGTGTTATTGACGAACTTACAAAACGGGCCATAGCAAGAGTTTACGAGGAGGAAGAACGAGAGAAGGAGCGACGGGATTCCGCGGCACACGGAACGGCTGGAAGAAAACTGAAAGAGGGATTGATTGTAGTGCCAGGTCGAATGCAAAATCGCTCTGTAGCCTTTCGTCAGTTTTCTGTGGTGGGGTCACAAATGGGTGGTTCCCAGGCAATGAGTATTAGTAGTACTGGTAGTATGGTCCAACTTAACGGAGACCCTGTGCACTTTACTCACGGGGGGAGTTTTTTAAAGGGCCGTCAGCCGTCACTCTTACTGGGGAAAAGCCACCGTGATAAAGTGCGTCATGACACGAAGTCTGAGTTGGATCAACTCCTTGATGAGCAGCGTCGTGCAAAGAAGATTGTGGCATATATTCTTATGGAGATGCGTCGCATGTGGCGGCGGCGGTGTCTGG
>NW_906253.1:0-986 GCF_000209065.1 Trypanosoma cruzi | reverse complement strand
ATTCCTCCAAGCAGCGGATAGTTCAGGGTTGTTTGGCGTCCAGTGTGTGAACACGCAAACAGACATTGAAAGAGAGTGTCTCTGACCACCACCATTCATAATTCGAAACAAAAATTTAGACCACAACGTGCGGTGCAGCGGCCGCTCGAAAACGATCCGGCGAGTGCAGCACCCATGTGGGCAAGATCTCGCGAAATTCCTCCAAGCAGCGGATAGTTCAGGGTTGTTTGGCGTCCAGTGTGTGAACACGCAAACAGACATTGAAAGAGAGTGTCTCTGACCACCACCATTCATAATTCGAAACAGAAATTTAGACCACAGCGTGTGGTGCAGCGGCCGCTAGAAAACGATCCGGCGAGTGCAGCACCCCTGTGGGCAAGAGCTCGCGAAATTCCTCCAAGCAGCGGATAGTTCCGGGTTGTTTGGTGTCCAGTGTGTGAACACGCAAACAGACATTGAAAGAGAGTGTCTCTGACCACCACCATTCATAATTCGAAACAAAAATTTAGACCACAGCGTGTGGTGCAGCGGCCGCTCGAAAACGATCCGCCGAGTGCAGCACCCCTGTGGGCAAGAGCTCGCGAAATTCCTCCAAGCAGCGGATGGTTCAGGGTTGTTTGGCGTCCAGTGTGTGAACACGCAAACAGACATTGAAAGAGAGTGTCTCTGACCACCACCATTCATAATTCGAAACAAAAATTTAGACCACAGCGTGTGGTGCAGCAGCCACTCGAAAACGATCCGCCGAGTGCAGCACCCCTGTGGGCAAGATCTCGCGAAATTCCTCCAAGCAGCGGATGGTTCCGGGTTGTTTGGCGTCCAGTGTGTGAACACGCAAACAGACATTGAAAGAAAGTGTCTCTGACCACCACCATTCATAATTCGAAACAGAAATTTAGACCACAGCGTGTGGTGCAGCAGCCACTCGAAAACGATCCGCCGAGTGCAGCACCCCTGTGGACAAGAGCTCGCGAAATCCTCCAAGC
>NW_906252.1:0-986 GCF_000209065.1 Trypanosoma cruzi | reverse complement strand
TTGCCGTCGTTGCGGTGGTCCTCGTGCATGTGGTGTGCATCGCACACCGTGTGGATGGCTCTCTTGCTGTGACTGCCAGTCATGCCTGTGACCTTTGTCTCTTATTCCTATTCCTTTTTTTGATTAGTGGTCAGTGTTCAGCTTTAACTCAATCCAACTACGAAAAAAGGTATATAATCGATTCTCACGCGGAAGAGAATAATAAATAGTCTTCTCTCAGGCGCGGAATTCAACGAAGGTGGCTGAAGGATGGACATGCTGGAGGGACACTACGAGTCGGTGTACAATGCGAGGTGGAGCCATGTCGTGGAGGTTCCTGGCGGCGAGGGGACGGGAATGGAGGCTTATGAGGGGGAGCCACCACAGTCATGGACGTACAAGGCAGTTGGCGACACCCTCGAAAAGGATGACAGCGTGGAGCAATCCGGTGCAGAGCGTCTCAGGCTGATGGTACTTACCTCGGACAAGGCATGGCCGTACTCGTGGGGTGCGTGTGAATTCATTTGTGACTGCTATGTGAACTGTGAGGTGGAGCGCGTGTGGCAGATTGTCAAGGGCGATGTAAACAAATGGTCCAGCGGTCACGGTGAGACCGACTTTACGCCTGATCCGTGTGTGTTGATTGGGACGCCCGGGATCGGGAAGTCGATGGCTGCCGGTTCGTACCTCCTTTACCAGCTGCTGCACTACGATGCGGAGAAGCTCCCTGTGGTTGTGTACTATATTGCGGAACAAACATTTCTGTTTGACAAGACCACCAAAAAGTTGTCAGCATACTTGGGCAAGGGCAGTGCCCTCGATGTTGTGGACAGGCTGTCTTGGAGCGGGGTGAAGGGGTATATTATCTACGACGTGGCAGAGGAGGTGTATCGTCCGTCTGTTGGTTTGCCTTGCAACAGATGGGGCATGATTGTGGTAACGTCACCAAACGAGAATAAATACGAGTTGTGGGCTTGTCAAAACTTACCCTTACAAATCGTAATGAA
>NW_906251.1:0-986 GCF_000209065.1 Trypanosoma cruzi | reverse complement strand
ACATTGAAAGAGAGTGTCCTCTGACCACCACCATTCATAATTCGAAACAAAAATTTAGACCACAGCGTGTGGTGCAGCAGCCGCTCGAAAACGATCCGCCGACTGCAGCACCCTTGTGGGCAAGATCTCGCGAAACTCCTCCAAGCAGCGGATAGTTCAGGGTTGTTTGGCGTTCAGTGTGTGAACACGCAAACAGACATTGAAAGAGAGTGTCTCTGACCACCACCATTCATAATTCGAAACAAAAATTTAGACCACAGCGTGTGGTGCAGCAGCCACTCGAAAACGATCCGCCGACTGCAGCACCCTTGTGGGCAAGATCTCGCGACATTCCTCCAAGCAGCGGATAGTTCAGGGTTGTTTGGCGTCCAGTGTGTGAACACGCAAACAGACATTGAAAGAGAGTGCCTCTGACCACCACCATTCATAATTCGAAACAAAAATTTAGACCACAGCCTGTGGTGCAGCAGCCGCTCGAAAACGATTATCCGACTGCAGCACCCTTGTGGGCAAGATCTCGCGAAACTCCTCCAAGCAGCGGATAGTTCAGGGTTGTTTGGCGTCCAGTGTGTGAACACGCAAACAGACATTGAAAGAGAGTGTCTCTGACCACCACCATTCATAATTCGAAACAAAAATTTAGACCACAGCGTGTGGTGCAGCAGCCACTCGAAAACGATCCGCCGAGTGCAGCACCCTTGTGGGCAAGATCTTGCGACATTCCTCCAAGCAGCGGATGGTTCAGGGTTGTTTGGCGTCCAGTGTGTGAACACGCAAACAGACATTGAAAGAGAGTGCCTCTGACCACCACCATTCATAATTCGAAACAAAAATTTAGACCACAGCGTGTGGTGCAGCAGCCGCTCGAAAACGATCTGCCGAGTGAAGCACCCTTGTGGGCAAGATCTCGCGAAACTCCTCCAAGCAGCGGATAGTTCAGGGTTGTTTGGCGTCCAGTGTGTGAACACGCAAACAGACATGGAAAG
>NW_906250.1:0-986 GCF_000209065.1 Trypanosoma cruzi | reverse complement strand
CCCCGCAGGTAGTTGTGCAGCCAGCGTTGGTTCGTGGGCCAAGGCGCGGGAGTCTGTCGAGCATGCCGAATAATTCCCCATGGTCAATGGTGTCTACCGCAGTAGAAAAATCAATCGAAGCCACGAGCGAGCGATGGCGACGAGGGTTTTGTGTGGGGCGCCGCCTCCAGGGCGTTCATACTCCACAGTGCCAAACTCATTAAATCCACGGGAAATTTTATCGGCGACAGGTGTCACCACGTCCAAAGTAGAACGCGAAGGTGCAAATCCAAATTGACGTGGGGGGTGCGGCAATAACGCTGACAGACGGCGGTGAGTCATTCCTTCGATTAACTTTGGTAAAAAAGAGAGTAGCGTGATAGGTCTGTAGCTCCCTGGGCGGCATGGATCCTTCCCAGGGTTGGAAATGCGAATATTGTCCTCAATTTTCCAGGAGCCAGGCAGGCTGCCATTTGCGAAGGAGTTGTGGATCATCGTTCTAAGAGTGCCGCGCGCAACATAACGGAGGCGGTGCAGGAATTCATTCAACATGCTGTTGGGACCAGGGACTGAGCCGAGCGAGGAGTCACGGATGGCCACGCCAAGTTCACACGGCATGAAAGGCCAATCCATTTCCCAGTCACCAGGAGGCAAAGGAGTGCGGCAAGCAGCAGCAGCAGTATAAGGTTAAATTGACACGTGAGACTCGCAAAAAATGACAGACGAGCGGGTCTCCCTGCAGCCGAGACAGGGCGCAGTCCGAAGATCAGTGCGGAGCACAACCGATTGCGGAGGATGAGGGTGCGGCGCCGCCATGGCGCGAGGATATCGCCAGCTTGGGATGGATGGGGCTCCAACTTTTTCCACACGGGATTCAAAAAGTGTAATGAAGCCACGGCGTAAGGCTTCATTTTCTTCTCCCCCTTTTTTGGATGAATTCGACTCGAGGTAGGCTGTCTCCGGGCGAGGCAATGTGTGTGCTTTGTGTGCTGCTTCCGCGGCGACCT
>NW_906249.1:0-986 GCF_000209065.1 Trypanosoma cruzi | reverse complement strand
GGGGAATCTGGTGGATAAGGACGTCTGCCCTGTTGTTTCTTTGGAATTTCACACAATCTCGTCTGGGACAACGTACAGGACGTGTTCGGACGAAAATGTGGATTATCTCCGTGGGTCGCTGACTGGCGGTGGCTCGTTGTGCCTGGACGCGGAATTACTGGAGACGAAGGACGGTGATAGCCATAAAAGCGTCAAGGGAGTGTGCGCGCAGGTGTCGTGTGAGGAGGGCACAGTGAGGATGAAGCACCTCGGCAGCAGTGTTTTTCAGCCTTGCCCTGAGGACACTGACATCCCAGTGACGTTGAAAGATTTTCAGAAAGATGGGAGGATCACATGCCTCACGTACGGCGAGGTGTGCACCATTGCCGCGAACGGCAGCAGTCTTGTCGTTCCGAGTGCGTTGGTGAATGGACAGGGTGACGAGCAAGAGGAGGAAGCAGAAGAGTCTGCGGTTGCTTCAGGGTCGCCCTCTCAGGAGGATACTCGTCCACAGTTGTCTCCTGTGGCGTCTGGTGCCTCCATTGAAAAGGAGCCTCCCGGTGCTTCGGCTGCGGGTGTCGCTGGTGGTGGCCCTCATGCCGGTCCAAGGGGTGATCCGGGGGTGCGGACCGAAAGTGAGGACAACACTCAGCGGCGAGGGAGGAGACCTGGCAGTGGGAGCAAGGGAGCCAACGGAGCCTCCGGCCCCGACGCTTTTTTGCGCCATCGCCCGGCGAGGACGTTGCACGAGCGGAGGGCGACCCGCGGGCGGATTGCCCAGCGGTGGTTCCCAGTGCCTCCGCGCCTGCCACTCCGATTCCGTCCGTCAACAGCGACGATTTCCAGGTGATACCCGATGCGTTGGTACAGCAGGCCGACAGTGATTGTTGTGTGGCTGCTGCTACCGCTGGCCTCGTTCCCTTTGTGCTTCTTGTTGTGGTTGCTGCGGCGGTAGTGGTGGTGCCTCTTTGAGCAGCCGCGGCGGCTGGGCGCAATCAAACTGCGGC
>NW_906248.1:0-986 GCF_000209065.1 Trypanosoma cruzi | reverse complement strand
AGCACAACAACATCGGAGTACTGCCCCCGCCGCGCCGCATCCATGAGCTGACGGACGCTGAGGTTGCCGCGGTTCATACGAACAGCGCTGGGAATGACCAGCCGAATCTCCTTCGCAAACTCCAGCAGCTTCTGTGACGGCTCTCGTGACGTCGTGACGAGAACGCGCGGGTCTTCCACACCCGCGTTGGCGTACTCGTCGTCTACACTGGTCTGCAGTGTCCTCGTCTGGTCGTCGTCCAGCTCCGTAAACTTCTTCAGGGCTAACGCGTCCTTGCGGAGATGTCCCGGGAGCGGCGTGGCGTTGCTCACGGCCTCACGAAACTGCTCCTTCCTGGCATGGATCGCCTCGTGAACGCGTTCGTTCTGCTTGCGCTCCAAGAACTCCTTGCGCAGCCGGATAACGCTTCGCCGCATGCTGTCGTGCTGCCGCTCCGTGCTGCAGCCCCCGCCCCGCCTCCTCCGTTCCGGCTCGCTATCACACAAGGCAACAACAATGAAAATAAAAAAGGAAAATGCAAAAAAGCTCCAGCAAGAAAAAGGCAGCTGGACAGAAAACAAGGGAGCTGCAGGCGCCAAACGCACAAGTAAAATTGCCACACTTCACGGCCGCAGCCACACACGTTTCATCACTTCACCACGGACCGCGGCTCCGGGGTATTATTTCACTGCCCCGCGCACCTCACAACAGACAAGGCAGCGAGGCGACACCTTCCGCGAGCCCGGCCTCAGGTATTCCTCCGGGTGATTGAAAAAGCGGCCAACATCAACGTCAGCTGGCTGCACGAGCAGAACACCCTCGCCAGCGAGGTAGCCAATCACACAGTTGGCGTGGTAGGTGTGGGAGCACCCAAAGATCACAACGTCCGCCAACGTTGGCTGGTGGCAAAAGGAGCACACCGCCATTCGAGGGTCCACACGAATTGCCGCCCCCCGCCGCCTGTACAGCGTCTCGTAGTGCTTCCCCAAGTCACTCGTCGCCACGTG
>NW_906247.1:0-986 GCF_000209065.1 Trypanosoma cruzi | reverse complement strand
CGGCGCCTCGGTTGGTGGACGGCACCGCGTCGCACAGCCCAGCAGCGTTTGACGCACGCGCCGCCCTTCCCCTCTGTCCGCCTTGAAAGTGCGGTGGGCAGAACCACGGCGACGGATTCGGTCGAAGCAGATGTCCACTAGTGCATCCGTGCCGTCGGGGTGTGACCATACCACTGTCAATGCCCTGAGTCCGAGATCGGCGTAGCCGTCGCGTGCGCCCTCATCGAGGTTCATCTTGTCCATGATAAGGTGCGTGTGGCCGCCTCGCTGCGCGCGCCGAATGGCGTCAAGAAACTGCCGCCCTCCGCCGGCCTCGTCTTGGTTGATCCAACATGGCGAAAGCCCTGCCTGGCGCAGCAGAGCGTACAGGGTGCGGGAGAATGTGGACTTGCCGCAGCCCTGCGGACCAACGCAGACGACAGTGTCGTCACCGGACGGCTCGTAGTGCATCACTTGGGACCGCACGTGCGCATGGGCGGCGACACACCGCGTGAACTGGTTTCGCAGCGTGATCCATCGGCGGCGCAGGTCCTGCAGCCCGCCAAGGTCCGTTCGCGCCGTGTCAAATGCAGCCACGCTGCAAACCGCACAAGGTAGTCGAGGCGTTCCGCTTCCCAGTCGCCGAGGCACCGGCGCACCTCCTCTGGCAGCCCGGCGAGCTTGCCTGCGAGCCTCGAGCGGAGCGCCACACCGCACAAACGGTGCGTGACGATGGCCTCCTGCGCCGCACGCTCCATTGCGTATGCGTGGGACCGCCGCTTCCACATCCGCACAACAGCCCCCGCCTCGTTGCAGCCGTACAACACCGCACCCTCACAGTTAAGACGACGCGCCATGCCGTCTCGCAGGACTGCGTATTCGTCTGTCCCCAGCTCTACTGCCGGTTGCGACGTCACAGCGTCAAGACCGAAGGACTGCAGTGCCGCCATGCTGCTCGCGGGATCGGCACAGAGGCCTTCATGCGGGGTCGCACCACGGCAGTCTTC
>NW_906246.1:0-986 GCF_000209065.1 Trypanosoma cruzi | reverse complement strand
GTGGCGCGGCGCACGTTGTACGTCTTCCCCATCGGAGTGTCATTTGTATCGTTGACGTGTTATATGTTTTCCTCTTTCTTTCTTGTTTTGCCCGCATGGCCCTGTTTTTTCTCTTCTCCATCCATCATCCTATGAGGCGTGCCGCCAATCCTGACAGCGGGATGTGAGTATGCAGCGTTTGTACGTGTATACATACATGGGAATGCCCATGCCTGTGGGTTCTGTGTATTCTTGTGCAAATACGGCACGCATATATTTTTATACGTGTATATTTGTGCATGTGGGTTGACATCTATGTGGATTCCGTTGTTTTTGGGTTTTTTATTCTCATCATGATGTGTCAGCCTATTTGTTTGTTGTCTTGTTGCTTTTTCAAAATGGACTGCTCCTTTCTCCTTCTCTTCTCATGCTACTGACGGCCGGCCTCCCCGTGTTTGTGCAAGTGCGCCATGTACCGCTGCGATGACTATGGCACGCTGGATACCACCGACCCACTTGACTGGATGGATGCCCTTCTGCTTTGACCCATCGATGTCGACGGAAGTTCTCCCCGGCGGCCACTAGTCAGCAGCGGTGACGGTGGGCCTGCCACTCACCCCGAACTCCACAGTAGAAGCGGCAGTGACGTTTCTAGCAGTGGCGATGCCTCCTGCGACTCACTCGCCCGGGAGTCCTGCCACTCATGCCGTTTCCTTTCCTTACAGCTGGAGGAAGACGAGGAGCAGTCGGCGCGCAGGGCGCGTGGCGCTCCCACCCTTGTGGACCGGTGGGGGGAAGTTGACGCACGGTGCTGATGGTGTACTGTTGGCGGGTTTTCTCTCCCGGGCAAATAACACGTCCCCGACGCAGACGCGGCGAAACAGCCCGGGACGAATCGCGGCGACGCTCCAGTGCTTGAACAGACTCAACAGCACTGGCTGCATTATCGCCCGCCACTCCATCACACTGCACCCGCGGCCGGGGCTAACGGTGGAGATACCGGAGGA
>NW_906245.1:0-986 GCF_000209065.1 Trypanosoma cruzi | reverse complement strand
ATACAACACACATACATATATTATACACACACGTGTACATTATACATTATACATATATATATATTGTATAATGTACATGCATATATATATATATATATATTACATTGTATATACTACTACACATGTGTGTGTGTGCGTGTGGTGTTGTGTATATGCATGCTCCGCCCCCGCCCCACACACCACACATCCCACACGCCACTTTTTTTCTTTTTTATTCTTTTTTAATCTCTTGCGAGTTTTGTAGTTTTGTGTTGTCGTTGTGTTGCACACACACACACGTGTGTAGAGATATGGGCATACATATATATATATATATATATATTACACATACACATACACACATGCACATGTTATGTACAAACACACACACAAGCGCCGGAGCGGATCATGCACCACCACAGACGGCGCACGTATATATATTATATTACTATTATTATATATACGACGCATGGCGGCGGCGCTTCATCCGTAATGTCTCCCCAAGGGCTCTCTTTTTTGCGTTTGCATTCCCACCCACCCACACACAATGAATGCATGCGTTGTAGAGTAGGGGTTAATTTTTTGTTCGACACTGAGAAATATGGCATGCACGGGGATGACTCTGAGGAGCTTCTCCCATGCGCCGTTTGCGTTCAAAGATTCGGTAATTGAATGATTCTGCAATTGATACCACATATCGCACTTTGCTGCGTTCTTCAACGAAATAGGAAGCCAAGTCATCCATCGCGACACGTTGTTTGGGCCGTGCTTTACAACGCGGCACAAAAAAACACACGCAAAGCGTGCGGAATATATAATAATATATATATATTAAATATAAACCACACGACGAAATACGCATATTATAATATGTGCACACACGAAGTCAAGCCGCAATTACATTTTTCTACACAACACACTGTGTAACGTGCAAGTATATATATATATGTGTATAATATATATTATACACATATATATGCTTACACGTACAGTGTGGATGTATCAGT
>NW_906244.1:0-986 GCF_000209065.1 Trypanosoma cruzi | reverse complement strand
TGCCGCCGTAATCCGCTGCTGCGCCGCGGGGTGCCAATATCCGACGGGGTACAGCAGGCGCTCGTGCAGCGGCTTCCTCGAAAACTGCCAGTACTTCGTGAAGCTCGCGCCCACGTGGCGGGCAATGAAGTAGCACACGCCAGCAGGGAACGCCACACCGTACAGCACGCCAACGACACCGATCACGCGGTGCTGCACGCGGGCGCCGGGCATCGCCAGTGCACGCACCGAGCCGAAGAAGATGCCGAGGTGCATCGCGTGCGCCACAACGTACGTCAGGCTCGGGAAGCGCATCGCCGCCCACGCACTCGCCGCGTCCACGCCGCGCCACCGCTGGAAGGCCGCCGTCACACCGCAGTGCACGCACCCGAACACAGCGGCGAGCAGCGCGTTGCCCACAACCATCCACAGCGGGTCAAGGGCAGCGAACACCGACAGGAAGTACGGCAGCGCAACGGTGCTCGCACGCTCCTGCGCCGAGGCGCATGACATCCTCGCAAACACGCCGAGCGCCTGCATCTCCAGAATGGAGCCCAGCCCGCCAGTCACCACCACGGCAACAGCCGTCGCACCCGCAACAACGCCGGTAATCGCCGAGAGGGCGCTGGCTGCAACGGGCAGCGTGTCAGACCTGATCGTGAAGGACCCAAGCAGCACACCCTTGCAGCCGCCAGACACTGCCGCAGCGTCGCAGCGAATGACTATCGTCTCGTCGGCAGCAATGAAGTAACCGCGGTGCACGGGCACAGCCAGCTCCAGGACGGTGGACGGATTCGTCGCGTTGCGCACCCACGTCGCGTTGCTCAGCATCGCTCCCCACGGACCACCGAACCCGCTCGGCTGCGCCGTCGACACCGGCACGAAGCTCAGATGCGTGCCGAGTTGCGGGTCGCGTGCCCAACGAAACGGCGGCGGCAGCGCCACCATCAGCAGCGTCGGGACAACGCTCCCACCGCCGCGGATGTCGTTCTGCGTCAGGCTCCCTC
>NW_906243.1:0-986 GCF_000209065.1 Trypanosoma cruzi | reverse complement strand
AAACTTTTTCATGTACACGGTCCGCCCACCTTGGTGGCAGTAACACATGGCGCCCTCTGATTCAGCCACCCCTTGGCAACTGCCTCCGTAGTCGCCAATCACAAGGTTGTCGACAATATAACGGCGTTGGTTGTACAGAGACGCCAAGTACGCGTTACGGTTCTTTGCCCATTCACGACTACTTAGGGTCTGTGAAAGTATCTCGCCCGCTATCCACCCTGCAACCATCATCTCGCCCTCAATATCATCGTCGGGGAAGTTCTTGCGGATACTACTGCTTTCCGGCAAAAAATTCTCCATAAAGCGCCGCATCACATCCTGAAAGCGCCGGATGGCGGCGTACTGAATATCCCTCGCCACCGGGTTCGTTCCCGTCGTGATCACCTGCCCAGACACAAACTTAATACCACCAGCCACAGCAGAACGCCACGTTTCGACGGCAACGTCCTGCACCGCCGAGGGAGCAAGCAGGTACGCGCCAGCGGTGCGATTGTCCGTCAGCATCCTCTGAACGAATTTCGCGGTGTCTTTTATCGGTGCGCCAAACACAATCACAGCCTGCGGCCGAGTATTCGCAAACGCTTCCCACGCAGCGTCGAACACTGAGTTTTCGGCCTCATGAGCCAAGGAGCTCTTCACAGCGAAGGCACCGCTCAAATTGTAGCCAAAACTCGTCATCACGTTTTTCGTTGCTTCGTACTCCTCATCACCGAAAGAAACACCCTCCAGATACATGAAGCCCAGCCGACGCACCCGCAGAAAAGTCAAGGCGTAGCGAATCAGTGCAAAAAGCTCGGCCAATGGATCAGCACGCACAAAGTACAGATAGGGATCCCACCCACGTATCACCGTCGACCCGGTAAATGGGGCAAAAGAAATAATTTCTCGATTCCTAATGGCAGGCAAATAGTACTGCAAATTCTTATCACCCATGGCAGCGGCAAGAATAAAAATATCAGGATTAGCCTGAAAAGCCTCTTCAACGG
>NW_906242.1:0-986 GCF_000209065.1 Trypanosoma cruzi | reverse complement strand
ACTTCATTTTGCTGGCGCTGAACCCTTAGTGAAGCCAGCGACCAACGCTAACGAAGAATTTGACCGTCTTGTCGCAAAGGTACGTCTGGAGGAGGATCAGGAAATATGGAGCTGTGCTGTATGCGGTTATGACGGCATCGATGAGAATAGTCAAAGTAAGGTTGGCGAAATGTACTACTACCGTCAGTGCCCTTCTTGCTCCTTGATGTGCTACTTTCCACATATCGTGTATTTAGTTGAGGCTGTGCTTCAAGAAAGTGGTGATGACTACCAGACGTATAAAACCGTGATTGATCGGTATCGAGAGGCAATACCTGATATATTAAAGATACCCCTCACATACGAAGCGCACCGTATCGCCTCTATGGCGTTTGCCTGGAGTCTAGTTTCACCTAAGTGCGTGAAAGATGCACTGGATGCTGCGTATAGAGCGCTACCTGAGATGAGCGCACTTGTTAGCATTGGTAGTGGCACCGGCTACATAGAGCACATCTTCAACCGAGTTGCAAATGGGGTGGCGGCTGTTCCAAAGGATCCGGATCTATCGCTGGGTCCTTCCTCCTTTGAAGGTGTACATGCCTCTTTTTATCCACATAAAAAATTGCCTATCTTTGCCTTTGATGAAGTTGCATTAAACTGTCCCTACAGTGTTGCGGTTTCACTAGGTGGCCCAGCGTCGCTTCTCTCTCTGAAATGCTCGACGTCCGTTTTGCTTTTGTGTTGGCCGCCTTTTGGTTCACCTCAAGAGGAGCAAAGTTCTATGGGCTTTGAGGCGCTGGAGTACTTTACACAGGCAGGTGGACAGATTGTAATCTACATTGGAGACGTGGCATCCACAGGGGACTGGCGTTTTCACGAGCTACTCTACACGCATTACAAGCTCCTCAAGGATTACCCGGTTCGTCGTGAGCTCCGTCGATGGTACCCTCAAGAAATGGGTCTTATTTACGCAGGAAACGACACCATCGGTGTATACAAAGTGAGAA
>NW_906241.1:0-985 GCF_000209065.1 Trypanosoma cruzi | reverse complement strand
TTGCTTTCCTCATATAACTGGCCCAAAGCGGGGAAGTCGGTGTTTCGTTGTACCACAGTCGAGCGTCGTTGGCAGATAAGCTCCATCGCCCTTCCCGACGATTTCGTCGGGCAATTTGAAAGATCGGGTGGAGCATCGGCGGCGCGGTGCGCTGCCTGTGAAGATTGGTGGGAGGTGGCGGATTGGATGGAGCTCCCGTCGCCAGCATTCATGAGCGGCGTGCGGCAGCCCCTCTGCCGTTTTTTGATGGACGCCTGTATTGTAAGTAATTCCCTCTCGGGCGCACATTGCATGTAGATGCATCGTGTCCATAGGTATGACATTGTTGGCATCGCACAGTGCGTTGGGTTTCTCGCCGATCGACGAGAGGCTGGGCTGCCCTGGCATAAGTATCGGACTGGTGAACAGCAGTGTAAGGAGGGGCGCGCAATTTGGAAAGACAGATGACGGGATCGGATGACGTCGTGAGCTGCATCCCGACTGTATTCAGTACGGACCTGCCAAAATACATGAGCTGATCGTTATAATCCTGCCCGCCTTCCAGTACGCCGAAACACTCGACCAAAATATCAAAGGCAAGATTAAACTGCTCGTGGTCCTGTTGGCAGCATTGGTATGCGCACCGGAGGTCGAAAACGATCCGCCGAGTGCAGCACCGTTGTGGGCAAGAGCTCGCGAAATTCCTCCAAGCAGCGGATAGTTCCGGGTTGTTTGGCGTTCAGTGTGTGAACACGCAAACAGACATTGAAAGAGAGTGTCTCTGACCACCACCATCCATAATTCGAAACAAAAATTTAGACCACAGCGTGTGGTGCAGCAGCCGCTCGAAAACGATTATCCGAGTGCAGCACCGTTGTGGGCAAGAGCTCGCGACATTCCTCCAAGCAGCGGATAGTTCCGGGTTGTTTGGCGTTCAGTGTGTGAACACGCAAACAGACATGAAAGAGAGTGCCTCTGACCACCACCATTCATAATCGAAACAAAA
>NW_906240.1:0-985 GCF_000209065.1 Trypanosoma cruzi | reverse complement strand
CATCAATGGAATGGGGGTATCTCCCTTCGGCTCATCGTGGACGGACAACGTCGCCACAAGAGTGAAGTGTGGGTTCGCAAAGTAGTACAGCTGATTCTCCCCCTGACTGCCAACGGGCCACTCAGCCCACGCTCCCCGGAACGTCACTCCATCCGCATACCCTGTTGCCCCCCCATTCGTTCCTTTCTTTACTGTGGCGTTCACCCCGAGGTACTCGTCACTCCATGTGTTACCAGAGAAGTTTTCGGACAAAAAGCCAACCAGCCCATCCGTGGTCTTACCAGCGCTGCAGTCATTGCCAGTTGAGGGATTCTTCGCAGCAGTTGAAGGGCACAGCTTGGAGACACGGTCGTCCACTTCCTTCCAGGTCGCCAGCACCTCCTTCACCCGCTTCAGCTGCGCAGTCAGACGCACAGAGACCATGCCGAGTGATGGTTTCCCATCGCCCCTCTTCTCGTACAGTGCAACCAACTTCTCATTATTATTATCACCACTTCCAGCACTTTTGTACAGCAGGGAGCTGGCGGTAACGTCATCGTTGCCGGACACCGGCCCAATATCAGCAATGTGCGTATTGTCCGTCAGCCAAAGATGGAGTTCACCCTTTCCGTTTCCCCTTCTGTTTGAATACACCGGCAGAGTAATGAGCATCACGTCCCTGTTATCAATCGTCGCTGTGCTGAAACCGCTCCCAACGCCCTTCTCATTTCCCTTGTGTTTGTTGCCCCACACGCGCGAGAGTGTCCCGAGTGCCTCCGTCCACGACCCCCCCTTGTCACCGGACTCGTACACCCTGCGGCGGCCATCGTCACACGCAGTCATCATCATGAGTTTTCCCTCCCTCCACTCCACAACGGAGGGATCACTGCAGCCACCGTCAGTCATCCCCTTCGACAGATTCCCATCCTCAGTGGCTATGTATATGATCAGCGAAAAGGCGTTTCCATCCTTCTTCGTGCCTTCCACGGGAAACACAATCGTACCG
>NW_906239.1:0-985 GCF_000209065.1 Trypanosoma cruzi | reverse complement strand
AAAACAAAAATTTAGACCACAGCGTGTGGTGCAGCAGCCGCTCGAAAACGATCCGCCGACTGCAGCACCATTGTGGGCAAGAGCTCGCGAAACTCCTCCAAAAAGCGGATAATTCAGGGTTGTTTGGTGTCCAGTGTGTGCACACGCAAACATACATTGAAAGAGAGTGCCTCTGACTCCCGCCATTCATAATTCGAAACAAAAATTTAGACCACAGCGTGTGGTGCAGCAGCCGCTCGAAAACGATCCGCCGACTGCAGCACCATTGTGGGCAAGAGCTCGCGAAACTCCTCCAAGAAGCGGATAATTCAGGGTTGTTTGGTGTCCAGTGTGTGCACACGCAAACATACATTGAAAGAGAGTGCCTCTGACTCCCGCCATTCATAATTCAAAACAAAAATTTAGACCACAGCGTGTGGTGCAGCAGCCGCTCGAAAACGATCCGCCGACTGCAGCACCCTTGTGGGCAAGAGCTCGCGAAACTCCTCCAAGAAGCGGATAATTCAGGGTTGTTTGGTGTCCAGTGTGTGCACACGCAAACATACATTGAAAGAGAGTGTCTCTGACTCCCGCCATTCATAATTCGAAACAAAAATTTAGACCACAGCGTGTGGTGCAGCAGCCGCTCGAAAACGATCCGCCGACTGCAGCACCATTGTGGGCAAGAGCTCGCGAAACTCCTCCAAGAAGCGGATAATTCAGGGTTGTTTGGTGTCCAGTGTGTGCACACGCAAACATACATTGAAAGAGAGTGTCTCTGACTCCCGCCATTCATAATTCAAAACAAAAATTTAGACCACAGCGTGTGGTGCAGCAGCCGCTCGAAAACGATCCGCCGACTGCAGCACCCTTGTGGGCAAGAGCTCGCGAAACTCCTCCAAGAAGCGGATAATTCAGGGTTGTTTGGTGTCGCAGTGTGTGCACAAGCGAAACATACATTGAAAGAGAGTGCCTCTGACTCCCGCCATTCATAATCGAAACAAAA
>NW_906238.1:0-985 GCF_000209065.1 Trypanosoma cruzi | reverse complement strand
CAGCCACCCGCCGCCACCGACCGTCCCACCGTCGCAGCGCACCAGCGACGACGCAACAGACCCCTCGACGCCCACGAAGCGCAGCACCGAGTCAAACACCGCGAGGCGCTCTCCAAGCACAATGCCACCGCCGCTACTCACAACCGACACGTTCGTCACGGAGAACACCGAGTGGCTCCGCAGACTGAGACGCGACGAGGACGCCACATGCATCGCGGACGCGGTCGGACCACCCGACGCCTCCAGCAACACGCCGTCAAGCACAACCGCGCTCGACAGCAGGTCCACACCGCCGCCAACGTGCACCGCAGACCCGCCCGCCTGCAACGACCTCAGCACAGTGTTGCTCACACGCAGCTGCGACTGCAACAGCGACGTCGCCTGCAGCACAAGCGGCGACGCCACCGCGTCCATCAGCCCACTCAGCTGCGAGTAGCGCATCGGCCCCGCCGTCACAATCGTCGAGTCACGGACCGTCACGTTCGTGTGTGCCGGCAGGTTGTGCACAAACACGAGCGAGCAGTAGCTCCCGGACAGCCCGCTCACACTCACCTCCAGGCTCCGGTCACTCGCCGGCTCACCGCTGTCGCCCCGCACGTAAATCTGCGCACCGCCGTCGCACACGCAGTTCCTCAGTTCGATGCGCAGCGCGCCGGGAAGCATCGCCGGCACGTCAAACACAACAGCCACGCCGTTCGTGATGGACACACCGTCCATCAGCACCGTGTCCACGGCGCGGCCAACCGTGATGGCTCTGTCCACCGTGCCGCCCCGCACTCGCAGCACCACCGCATGCACCGCAGGCAGCCACACAGCCACCGCCACCAGCGCCAACACCAAAAACAGCGCCGCACGCACAGCCGCAGCGGCCCTGCGCCGCACACGGTGCCGGCCGCGCGGACACGCACCCACCGCAGACCACATCCACAAACCAAACAGATAACGATAGAGCTGTCGCGGTGTATTGCACTCGCCCCGTCGACCG
>NW_906237.1:0-985 GCF_000209065.1 Trypanosoma cruzi | reverse complement strand
ACCGCACCCCGGATGAATTGTGAGCTTGTTTTGCCACTGAGCTAAAAAAAATGTGGTCGCGCGACCCATTTTCACGTAAGGTGTTAAGTTCGATCTTCGAACAATCGAGCACATTTGCGTTGTCCCCTGGAAAACGAAAGCGACATGTTTAGGGTGCGCCGCCGCAGCGTGGATACATCGATTCGTCGTCATATATCTCTCGTACGGGGCCGCAGCCGCAGCGTGAATACTTCGATTCGTCGTCATATATCTCTCGTACGGGGCCGCAGCCGCAGCGTGAATACTTCGATTCGTCGTCATGTATCTCTCGTACGGGGCCGTCGCCGCAGCGTGGATACTTCGATTCGTTGTCATGTATCTCTCGTCCGGGGCAGCCGCTGCAACTTGGATAATTCGACACGTCGTCATGTATCTCTCGTCCGGGGCAGCCGCTGCAACTTGGATAATTCGACACGTCGTCATGTATCTCTCGTCCGGGGCCACCGCCCTACTCTTTTTTATTCCCTGCGGCGGCCAACCCCGGCAGTAAGGACAAAAAATAGGATCGCGTTTTTTTTAATGCTTTTCCTGTTTGGGGGGGCGGATCTTTGTTTTCTATGATTGCCCCCTTTTTTTGTCTATTCCAGGTTGGTTTTAGGAGGCTTGATGTGACTGCTGGGTGATCGCCGGCTTTTTTATTGGTGATTGCGTATTTTTGGCTTACCGGTGTGCCGCTCAGTGCCGTTTTGTTTTACTTCTTTTCTGCTTATTGGGGCGTGTTGTTATTCGTCACGCGTCAGCACACACCGAGCAACATGTCAAAAAAACAAAACGCAGGCTTCTTCGCCCCTCGCGAGGGCCTCCGCAGCCACAATCCTGTGCGTGCGTGCATTCTCAGCGTTTTAAACACGGCATGTGTGTGCATGTGCTTGTGTGTTTGGCAGCGCCTATAATTGCAGAGCAGCTGTGCGCCACAAGAGAGTCAGAAGAAAGCAACGGCAGAGAG
>NW_906236.1:0-985 GCF_000209065.1 Trypanosoma cruzi | reverse complement strand
TTTCATCGTAGGTGAAACACAAAATATCTTGACAAAGCTTGTAGCATCATCCGCGGATGACTCCAAGTGACGGTGGTGCTCAAAGGAGCTACGGGTGCATTTTACTGTCGTGAGAACCTTCAGCCCCTCTTCCGTTATTCTCCACATCAATATTTTTCCCTCAGCATCCAATGTAAACAGCAATTTGCGTTTTGACTCCGCGGCAATGTCACGTAATGCGGGCCTTTGTTTTGCCCATGTTTGTTTCAACGTGCTCATAAGAGAACTAACGGTGCTCAGAATTGGAATGCCGGCAAAGATAATAGAATGATTTATAAGCCGAACTTTCGGAATAAAAGGTGTGCTCTCCTTCGTATATTTCAGCTCATACAGGCAGCCATCTGCTCCAACAGCAAAGACACGTCCTAAATCCCTCAACCCAACTAACTTTATGACAAGCGTGGGGGCCAATACCGAAAAACCAAGGTTCACCACGCATAGTTCGGCCTTTTTTGCAGTTTCATCTCCCACGACACACAACCCCAGAAGGTGAATCGTTTTCGGGGTGGCCACAGGAAACACAAGTGTTATGTGAAGCTGAAAAACACCAGCTACAGGTGTAACCGGATTGCCAACTGCCACGATAAGTTCGGGTATCTCATCATAAACCAAAAAATCCCTTCCTGTACCATAATTCCATAATAAGAGTTTATTGTCAACAGTTATCCACGCCCTTGAAAGCTCCGGGAAAAGACCAACAATGGAGTTTGCCCTGAAGGTTTTCCAAACTGCCTTGACAGGTTCTGGCCACGATACACCCACCAGTGGAATAAAATCCGGAAGCGTGGACGATGTGTCAAATGTCGTCAGGGCAAGTAGATGGGAGGTTGCATGACCGGAAGCCGACGGGTTCGAATACTTCCCAACCGCCCCTGATCGAACCTCTGCGCTGATAGTATCTTCCCACGGCCTTTTTGACGGCATCGTCGATTTTAATCATTACACC
>NW_906235.1:0-985 GCF_000209065.1 Trypanosoma cruzi | reverse complement strand
TCTGCTCAATGCCAGATGCGTGTTGATCGAGCAGTACCGTGCCGTTCCCGTCAGGCTTTTCCCCTCCTTGTACGGGATGTGCTGGTGCGTGCGGGGGTCGCGGTACTTCTTGGCGAGACCAAAATCAACGACGTAGACGTGGTGCCCCTTCTTCCCGGTGCCCATCAAGAAATTGTCCGGCTTCATGTCACGGTGGATGACGCTCTTGCTGTGGACAAACTCGATGCGCGCAATCATCTGCTCCGCCAGCATCAGCGTTGTCTTCAGCGACAGCTTCCTATCACAGAAGCTGAAAAGGTCCTCGAGCGAGGGTCCCAGCAGGTCCATCACCATCACGTTGAACTCGCCCTCCACGCCATAAAAAAGAATGTTGGGGATGCCCACGACCCCGCCGCCTGCGTTGAGAATGCGGTAGAATCGGGCCTCAAAGGCAAGCTGTGGATGGCGCGTCTTCGCCTGCTCCAGCTTGATGGCCACGGTCTCGCCCGTCTGTATGTTTGTGCCGCGGAAGATCTCGCCGAACGACCCCGCCCCAATCTTCTGGCCGAGGCGGAAGCGGTTACCCACTCGAAGCTCTAAGCTCATCGTGTGTTGCGTGAGGTGTTTGTGTGACGTTCACTCCTACCTTGCCGGCAAAAAAAGAGGAGAAAAAAAAGCAGCGCCCATTTTTTTGGCGGGGGCAGGGAGAGGGGCAACACCCCGCACAGCACGCCGCTCATGCGACGGGTCCCCCCTTCTTCGCACAAAGAGAGAGCCGAATCGCCGCGTCGTCACCGCTGGCGTGGGGAGGGGCGACAGGGCGCAAACATCAATAAACCGTAGCATGGGAACAGTAACGCGTACGGAGAGGGCCTCAAAAGCACGACGGAGAGAGCGCCGAGTAAGGCACACAGGGCAAAAAGGGAGACAGCGGGTGTTTTCTATTCACCTAACCTGCCACCACACATCACCGTGCACGCACCTCCTCGTGCTCAAAGCAAGAGAA
>NW_906234.1:0-985 GCF_000209065.1 Trypanosoma cruzi | reverse complement strand
CCCAAAATGTCACACCACTCACCGGCCGCACGCTGCCAACATCACGCCCACAACACATCGGAAACATTCAAATCACGGCTCCCGTCCTCCCTCTTCGCGAGATGCCGCACCATGGCAGCACGTCAGCGCGGCCACCCACGCCAGAAGCTACCGCTCGCAACACCATCTAATGTGCCGTGCGGGCTGCACACAACTCCCCGCATCGTGCGAGATCAGCCCCCACCCACGCACATCATCGCCAACGCGTTGCAGTCTGCAACAACAAATACGGCAAAAAGAGTCTCCACGCCACACACAGCAGGAACATCGGTGCCGCACACACAACACCAAAAAAAAAAAGCAGCGCAGAAGCGAGCCGACACGCACACCTCCACACGCACGGCATAAAGCCTCTCCCATCATATTCGTGGTCCAGCCGAGACAGCAACAAAGGATACAGGGGTACATGCAACCCTTGCCATCCCCGCTCCCAGAAACACAAAGCGAGGAATACACCGCGGCTCGGACACGGCACAAGCGAGCATCGCGGGCGGCGGCGATGAGGTCGGTACCCATTCACTCCCCTCTGTTTCGTTTGGGCAAACGGCTCCGCCCATGAGAGATTACAGATGCGCGCATACTCAAAGACTGACCATGATAAGCGGTCACTCTTTATCCACGGCTGGGTCGCCGCGTGTTGGTCGACAGTGAGGCACATCCACCACAACAATACGCCACGGACAGCGAGGCTCTAGCGGCGCAAAGGACAGCGATCCCAGCCACAGCGCAGTCGTGCCGACCAAGCAAAGCGATATACCGCCGCTGTGCACACACCTCGGAGGGCCGCAGCTGCATGGCACCAGTGATGCGCACAACTGTCAACAGCGGGACGGCATGCAGTTTCCTTCGTCCGTGCCTCACTCCAACAACAAAAGCAGCACAGAAGGCCGCCATGGTCCCTGTAGCAACAAATTCCTTTCGGGAATAGCCGTGACGACATCCTTCG
>NW_906233.1:0-985 GCF_000209065.1 Trypanosoma cruzi | reverse complement strand
CACAATAAAGTGTCCGGCAGGGCTCCCGGAAACAATTAGAGAAATTCATTCGGCATAATTTTTATTTCATGTGCCAAGCAGCGCAATGTAAACGAACTTGTGTTTTTGTATATACATATTGCCCGCACCAAGAAAAATAAATTAAAGTAAAAAAAAAAAATGATTATACTGCTTCACGAGCCCACACAACATCCCTCACATTTCGTGCGGCATCCGGCCTTTCTCTCCAATCCTCCTCTTGTGCAGTCCGCGGGACGCACAGCAATGAGGCCGTCACCGCGTGTGGGCAACAAAAAACAAGACAAAAAGAAGAAACATGTCACTCATGAAAACGTACAGCAAACAAGCATTGGGGGAAAACACAGGAATGCTGATTATTCCAATAGGGCAAAAGCAGCAAAAATAAATAACTAAAAGAAAGTAAAAAAAACTTAAATTATTGACAAAACTCAGTGGGTAATGCTGGCAAGCTGCACAGTTATTGTTCCACGAAAAACCGCAGTTCCACCCTCCCTCACACCTCCGCGGAGTGCCGCAGCGCCTCACAGCCCCAGAAACAGAAGCAACAACACCCGAGGCACACACCCATGCACGGTGCTGTCACAAATTTCGGCCATGGCCAAAAAATCCGTGAAATGCCCGTGCTCACAAAAACCGTTGCTCACAAGTGATGCCGCGTCGTGCTCCGATGGGATCTCTGGTTTCTCCGACGTTGTGCGCAAATAATCCTGTGCGGCATCAGCGCCACCCGACACGTTATCACTCGTTCAACATTTGCTAGGACTGTGCTGGGCTCAGGCGTGGCTGTTGTACCATCCAAGGACATTAGATCACTGTTGCTGAGTGAATCGGGCCGCTATCCGTGCCCACGGCAGTGCGGGCATACGTGCCCTATTCGTGGCCAACGTCTTGTTATTCGCTGGCGACTGTGTTGGCGGTGGACGGCTCGTTGTATCTCGCTGAGCGTCGTCTGGATCCGCCGCGC
>NW_906232.1:0-985 GCF_000209065.1 Trypanosoma cruzi | reverse complement strand
AGTCAGAGGCACTCTCCGTCAATATCTGTTTGCGTGTTCACACACTGGACACCAAAGCAACCCTGAACTATCCGCTGCTGGAGGGAATTTCGCGAGCTCTTGCCCACACGGGTGCTGCACTCGGCTGATCGATTTCGAGCGGCTGCTGCAGCACACGTTGTGGTCCAAATTTTTGTTTCCGATTGTGAATGGTGGGAGTCAGAGGCACTCTCCGTCAATATCTGTTTGCGTGTTCACACACTGGACACCAAACAACCCTGAACTATCCGCTGCTTGGAGGAATTTCGCGAGCTCTTGCCCACACGGGTGCTGCACTCGGCTGATCGATTTCGAGCGGCCGCTGCATCACACGTTGTGGTCCAAATTTTTGTTTCCGATTGTGAATGGTGGGAGTCAGAGGCACTCTCTGTCAATATCTGTTTGCGTGTTCACACACTGGACACCAAACAACCCTGAACTATCCGCTGCTTGGAGGAATTTCGCGAGCTCTTGCCCACACGGGTGCTGCACTCGGCTGATCGATTTCGAGCGGCTGCTGCATCACACGTTGTGGTCCAAATTTTTGTTTCCGATTGTGAATGGTGGGAGTCAGAGGCACTCTCTGTCAATATCTGTTTGCGTGTTCACACACTGGACACCAAAGAACCCTGAACTATCCGCTGCTTGGAGGAATTTCGCGAGCTCTTGCCCACAAGGGTGCTGCACTCGGCTGATCGATTTCGAGCGGCTGCTGCATCACACGTTGTGGTCCAAATTTTTGTTTCCGATTGTGAATGGTGGGAGTCAGAGGCACTCTCTGTCAATATCTGTTTGCGTGTTCACACACTGGACACCAAACAACCCTGAACTATCCGCTGCTTGGAGGAATTTCGCGAGCTCTTGCCCACAAGGGTGCTGCACTCGGCTGATCGTTTTCGAGCGGCTGCTGCATCACACGTTGTGGTCCAAATTTTTGTTTCCGATTGTGAATGGTGGAGTCAGAGAC
>NW_906231.1:0-985 GCF_000209065.1 Trypanosoma cruzi | reverse complement strand
TGCTGCATCACACGTTGTGGTCCAAAATTTTTTGTTCCCGATTGTGAATGGTGGGAGTCAGAGACACTCTCTGTCAATATCTGTTTGCGTGTTCACACACTGGACACCAAACAACCCTGAACTATCCGCTGCTTGGAGGAATTTCGCGAGCTCTTGCCCACACGGGTGCTGCACTCGGCTGATCGTTTTCGAGCGGCTGCTGCATCACACGTTGTGGTCCAAATTTTTGTTTCCGATTGTGAATGGTGGGAGTCAGAGACACTCTCTGTCAATATCTGTTTGCGTGTTCACACACTGGACACCAAACAACCCTGAACTATCCGCTGCTTGGAGGAATTTCGCGAGCTCTTGCCCACAAGGGTGCTGCACTCGGCTGATCGTTTTCGAGCGGCTGCTGCATCACACGTTGTGGTCCAAGTTTTTGTTTCCGATTGTGAATGGTGGGAGTCAGAGACACTCTCTGTCAATATCTGTTTGCGTGTTCACACACTGGACACCAAACAACCCTGAACTATCCGCTGCTTGGAGGAATT
Organism: Trypanosoma cruzi; assembly: GCF_000209065.1. Classification (NCBI taxonomy): domain Eukaryota; phylum Euglenozoa; class Kinetoplastea; order Trypanosomatida; family Trypanosomatidae; genus Trypanosoma; species Trypanosoma cruzi. Next base: position 452 of record NW_906231.1, on the reverse strand, counting down.
TCGCGAGCTCTTGCCCACACGGGTGCTGCACTCGGCTGATCGTTTTCGAGCGGCTGCTGCATCACACGTTGTGGTCCAAATTTTTGTTTCCGATTGTGAATGGTGGGAGTCAGAGACACTCTCTGTCACTATCTGTTTGCGTGTTCACACACTGGACACCAAACAACCGTGAACTATCCGCTGCTTGGAGGAATTTCGCGAGCTCTTGCCCACACGGGTGCTGCACTCGGCTGATCGTTTTCGAGCGGCTGCTGCATCACACGTTGTGGTCCAAATTTTTGTTTCCGATTGTGAATGGTGGGAGTCAGAGACACTCTCTGTCAATATCTGTTTGCGTGTTCACACACTGGACACCAAACAACCCTGAACTATCCGCTGCTTGGATTAATTTCGCGAGCTCTTGCCCACAAGGGTGCTGCACTCGGCTGATCGTTTTCGAGCGGCTGCTGCAT
>NW_906230.1:0-985 GCF_000209065.1 Trypanosoma cruzi | reverse complement strand
GCCGAGTGCAGCACCCGTGTGGGCAAGAGCTCGCGAAATTCCTCCAAGCAGCGGATAGTTCAAGGTTGTTTGGTGTCCAGTGTGTGAACACGCAAACAGATATTGACAGAGAGTGCCTCTGACTCCCACCATTCACAATCGGAAACAAAAATTTGGACCACAACGTGTGATGCAGCGGCCGCTCGAAAACGATCAGCCGAGTGCAGCACCCGTGTGGGCAAGAGCTCGCGAAATTCCTCCAAGCAGCGGATAGTTCAGGGTTGTTTGGTGTCCAGTGCGTGAACACGCAAACAGATATTGACAGAGAGTGTCTCTGACTCCCACCATTCACAATCGGAAACAAAAATTTGGACCACAACGTGTGATGCAGCGGCCGCTCGAAAACGATCAGCCGAGTGCAGCACCCGTGTGGGCAAGAGCTCGCGAAATTCCTCCAAGCAGCGGATAATTCAGGGTTGTTTGGTGTCCAGTGTGTGAACACGCAAACAGATATTGACAGAGAGTGTCTCTGACTCCCACCATTCACAATCGGAAACAAAAATTTGGACCACAACGTGTGATGCAGCGGCCGCTCGAAAACGATCAGCCGAGTGCAGCACCCGTGTGGGCAAGAGCTCGCGAAATTCCTCCAAGCAGCGGATAGTTCAGGGTTGTTTGGTGTCCAGTGTGTGAACACGCAAACAGATATTGACAGAGAGTGTCTCTGACTCCCACCATTCACAATCAGAAACAAAAATTTGGACCACAACGTGTGATGCAGCAGCCGCTCGAAAACGATCAGCCGAGTGCAGCACCCGTGTGGGCAAGAGCTCGCGAAATTCCTCCAAGCAGCGGATAGTTCAAGGTTGTTTGGTGTCCAGTGTGTGAACACGCAAACAGATATTGACAGAGAGTGTCTCTGACTCCCACCATTCACAATCGGAAACAAAAATTTGGACCACAACGTGTGATGCAGCAGCCGCTCGAAAACGATCAGCCGAGGGCA
>NW_906229.1:0-985 GCF_000209065.1 Trypanosoma cruzi | reverse complement strand
GGTGTAGCGGGAGCGGCTTTAGGCCCATTCTCAGGACCAGCGCCTGACGCGCACACGGACGGGCAGCAGCACAGGGCAAGCACCAACAGGGCGCACAGCAGACGGCACATCATCATCATCGTGAGTGTGGTCGTTCAGTGGTGTGGAGCTGATCTGCACAGTGAGGGACATGGAGAGCAACAGGGGAGACGAGAGGTGCGGCAGACACACACGGAGGGCACACCACATGAGGAGAGGGCAGCAGCCAGGCATGCACCGTACGCCGCACACCACGCACGACACACACTCCAATCCACGGCAGCAGGCACACACACACACAGCCCTGCCGCAACACCGACACACAGATAGAAGAGGGAGAAGCAAACAGGAGCGGCACACAAGGCTCCACCGCATGCACATGCGGCGAGAGCGGTCCGTCGTGTCGGCACCCCTCACGGAGGGTGCGCACACACACAAGAAGGTGCAGCGCACACAGCAACACAAAATCAAAGTAACAATACAAAAGGAGATCCCCGCACACCACGCGGATTGTTGGTCCACGGGAAGTGCAGCCAATATTCATCACAAAGCAGATTGTTATCTTGTTTTGGTTGTATGCTGCTACAATAACGAGTGAGTAGCGCAAGGGCCGTCCGTACAAAAGTGGCAAGTATTCCGTCGTGCGGGCTGGGGCAGTCACAAACAGTCGCAGTCCCAGTTCCCAATGACGAGGGCATTCCCGCAGTGGATGAGGCGGAGTCTCCCGTGGTCCGTCGGGGATCAGCAGCCCGTGGCGTCCGTGATGAGGCGGTGGCGGAAGAGCCTGGTCCATCTCGAGTACCCGCGTTTGCGCTTCCTGCGTGTCTTGCCTGCTGGCATGCTTGGCAACTTCGGTGGCGACCTGCGCGCGAGGCGCCTGCTAAGAAGACGGTGGCGCCATTGTGGCATCCGCATGGGAGGCCCTCGCAAACTATTGTAACGCCCAGCTGAGCACGTCCGGCATGTG
>NW_906228.1:0-985 GCF_000209065.1 Trypanosoma cruzi | reverse complement strand
CGTCCCAGCGGGCCATATCGATCCATTCTCATGGGTAGGCGCTTGATTTTCACATGGGCCCCGAGAAATGCAAAGGCCACAGGACAGCCACTCCATCGTCCTTGTAAGCAGCACAGTTCTCGTGGGACAGCACCAAACGGACACAATAAAAGGCTCATTGGGGTCCCGCTCTGGACTCAAGCGCTCGACACGTAGCGGGAAGTACATGCTCTCCGCGGATCCCCAAGCCGCCCGCAGGCTTTTGAAAACAGAAGAGTCTAAAGGGCGCCGCATTTCCACAGAAGGAACGGCGCCACTGAACGCCACAGCCCTGGGTGTGTGGACAGCCTTCACTGAGCCGAACCCAAGCTGCCCACAGAGGTTTTCTCCAAAGGCGAACAATTTCCCTGTTTGCAGTAGGACAAAGGAATGATTTCCCGCGGCGGCAATTTGGCGGATGGTCAATCCAAACAAGAGACGAATAGACTTAAATGTGGGTTGGAGCACCGGACGCCGCCTTCCTCCCAGTTGCCCCGACACACCAAGACCACAGGCGTAAACGCAGTTCCGCAGACTCGTAAGTAGCAAAGTGTGAAAAGCACCACATGCAACCGCAACTACAGGTACCTGGAGCAGCTTTCCGTTTAAGACGTGTCCTTCGACTCCATCCATTCCACCACCAAAGCCAATAATCATCTGCGGGGAGGAAAGTCTTGGCAGCTCCCGTTTCTCACCAGCATCAGATCCATCTGTCGCATGTGTTTCCTGTTCAAAAGGCAAATTCCTCCACACAGTGCCATCGCCCAATTGTCCATGCTTGTTACTGTAGCCAAAAGAATACACGGTACCGTCCTCTTTACAAAATACAATGTGGGTATCACCTGCGGCGACATCTCGAACATGTCCATCCCCACCCTCGATAACGGTCCCATGCCGTTCCGGAGAGTCCGGTGCCAGCAGCACGAGACGGCCACTACGAAACAGCGCGACTCCGTAGTACTGGAGC
>NW_906227.1:0-985 GCF_000209065.1 Trypanosoma cruzi | reverse complement strand
CGAGCAGACGTGTTTGGGACAGAGCTGTAGCCGGGTGTTGCCGCGCCCACCCCTGTTCTCGTGGCGTACTACGACACAGGGTGCAACGCGACAATCGCCCGCTTTGAATCTGACATGGACACTCACCTGGGTGTTTTGCGTGTCGGGGCGCGACGGGGTGGTGAAAACGCGGTGGGGCCCGTGTCATGTTTGTTGCCAAGTTTTGTGCTGCGGGGACAAGCACATTGGTCCTGACGCCAACGAAGGGCGCTGTTTTTCTTGGATATCAACCGCTTTTCTTGATTCCGCGGTGGAGGCACCACGCTTTGGTTGACCCGGCGTTGTATCCTTGTATGCGATGCAGCACACCATGGACGTTGAGGAGGAGATGTGCTTTGCTCCTGCCATTCACTGCTTTCAGGGCATTTGGAAACATGACGATCCCTTGTTTTTCATTCATGGTCTGCGTCAGCTGATGCGGCTAGCCACAGAGCGCGTGGCCCGCAGCTATCGTTACCGCGTGGGTGGCATGTTTGTGGACTATTGGATGCTTTATCGGTCCCTTGTGGAGGAGGCAGAGACATGGGAGTGCTCGGAGGAGAGACTGGAAGAACGCCGAAAGACAAAACCTCTGGACATCTTGGCTGAAACCATTGCCGTGGCTGAAATCGATCATCTGCTTGTGCTGGGGAGTGCTTGGCTTTGTTTCAAGATAGCGCAGCGGGTGCATGCACGTGTTGGAGGGTCTCGGATGAAGCCGTTTGTGATGCCCTCCGCCGTTGTGTGCAGTAACGACTCGAGCGTCCACCTCTTTCTTGTGGAAATTCCGATGGACCACTTAATAACCGACGAAACAGAGCTTGCAACGGAGAAGCGCCGTGTCAGCGAAGAGGCTGTAGCGACACACAGCCATTGTTTTTGGTTACTCGCAACAGATGGCGGTGTTGGCATTCCCACGTCAGTCGGGGTTGGTATGCTGCTCTCATCCCTTCATTCATCGCGGATA
>NW_906226.1:0-985 GCF_000209065.1 Trypanosoma cruzi | reverse complement strand
GCGAGATCTGCCCCACAGGGGTGCTGCACTCGCCGGATCGTTTCGAGCGGCTGCTGCACCGCACGTGTGGGTCTAAATTTTGTTTCGAATTATGAATGGTGGTGGTCAGAGACACTCTCTTTCAATGTCTGTTTGCGTGTTCACACACTGGACGCCAAACAACCCTGAACCATCCGCTGCTTGGAGGAATTTCGCGAGATCTTGCCCACAGGGGTGCTGCACTCGCCGGATCGTTTTCGAGCGGCCGCTGCACCGCACGTTGTGGTCTAAATTTTTGTTTCGAATTATGAATGGTGGTGGTCAGAGGCACTCTCTTTCAATGTCTGTTTGCGTGTTCACACACTGGACGCCAAACAACCCTGAACTATCCGCTGCTTGGAGGAGTTTCGCGAGATCTTGCCCACAGGGGTGCTGCACTCGGCGGATCGTTTTCGAGCGGCCGCTGCACCGCACGTTGTGGTCTAAATTTTTGTTTCGAATTATGAATGGTGGTGGTCAGAGACACTCTCTTTCAATGTCTGTTTGCGTGTTCACACACTGGACGCCAAACAACCCTGAACCATCCGCTGCTTGGAGGAATTTCGCGAGATCTTGCCCACAGGGGTGCTGCACTCGCCGGATCGTTTTCGAGCGGCCGCTGCACCGCACGTTGTGGTCTAAATTTTTGTTTCGAATTATGAATGGTGGTGGTCAGAGGCACTCTCTTTCAATGTCTGTTTGCGTGTTCACACACTGGACGCCAAACAACCCTGAACCATCCGCTGCTTGGAGGAATTTCGCGAGATCTTGCCCACAGGGGTGCTGCACTCGGCGGATCGTTTTCGAGCGGCTGCTGCACCGCACGTTGTGGTCTAAATTTTTGTTTCGAATTATGAATGGTGGTGGTCAGAGGCACTCTCTTTCAATGTCTGTTTGCGTGTTCACACACTGGACGCCAAACAACCCAGAACCATCCGCTGCTTGGAGGAATTTCGCGAGATCTGCC
>NW_906225.1:0-985 GCF_000209065.1 Trypanosoma cruzi | reverse complement strand
TTGCTGATCACCAGCTCATTCATCGAGACACACGACGGCCTTCTAAGACCTAAACCCAACCGAGGGACCAGCCTCGTGACCGCAAAGCGGTTCCCGCTGATCGTGATATTCGTGCGCGGTGGAAACACACCCTCCGGGCTAAGCAGCGCGTCACTAAATGTATTGCCGGTGACGACGATGTGCAGCGACCCCACAGCGGCGTACGCGTTGCCCAACAGCAACAGCACAGCGCCGTCCCTCCAAGTGCATCCATCGAACGTGACATTCACCACGTCGCCCGTCATCGCCCCAATCAGCACCGTCAGGCTCATGCCGCCCCCGCTGAACGTCACGTTGCGGTAGCACAGCCACGACAGCCCGCTGCCCACTGCCTGCGCCACCTCGGGGTACACCATGTCGCTGATGCACTCACCAATCGGCGGCGGTGGCGGCGACGGCGTGGGTGGTGACGGTGGCGGTGGCGGCGGGCCAGCAGGCACAGGCGCCGGGAGACACACATCGCCGTGCCCTCCAGCAGCGCACTGGCACTTGCAGTCAACGACAGCCGTCGTCAGCGGGGCAAAGCAGTCTCCCTCCTTCGTGCACTCCCCGCACAAAGCAACCGTCGTCACGTCGGTGATGCCGTGGAGCTCCAGTTCTGCCGCCGTCGTCACCTCCCGTCCCGCGACCGTCAGGCACCCAGCAACGAACCGGTAGCCGGCGTCAGCCTGCGATAGCAGAGACTTATACAACCCCGTTGAGCCCATCCTGCAGCCCGTCAGCGTCACCACACTGTTGTCGTCGATGATCAAAGAGATGGATTCAGTTTCTTGAAGCATCGCACCCACACCCACGTCGTTGTCGCGCCAATCCAACCAGCTTGACTGCTCAACGGTCCACAAGTCGTCTGCAAAAATGGCGTAGGACACGGAGCCGCTGTTCCCCACCACGCGCAACACGCTGTGATCCGACACGCTCAATCCGTGGTGCTGATACAGGAGGCTTT
>NW_906224.1:0-985 GCF_000209065.1 Trypanosoma cruzi | reverse complement strand
CATCGAGGATGTCACGCTCACGTGCACACGCACACCACTCCCCCTGATCAACAGGCCCATGAGGACGCACTGCAGCACCGTGATGTTGAGTGTCTGCTGTGGCGCGTCAAAATACGACAGGTCCAGCAACATCGCGGCGGTGAAGGTCACGTTGACAAGGCACAGACCACGCACACCGGGATCAGGATCGTACACGGAGCCGATGCTGCCACCGTGCACGCAGCGGACCTCCGTGTCCCTCGCGTCGGGGAGCGGAAGCGGTCCAAGGCCGTCCGGAGCCGCAGCTGGCAGGCACGTGTCACCGTAGCCGCCAGCAGCGCACACGCATTCACAGCCGCTGATGCTGCTCGTCCTCGCTGCAAAGCACACGGCGTCCACCGTGCACGCACCACAGTCCAGCACCGTCACGGGCGTCCCAATATTAAGCTCTCCTTGGTAATCCGTCACAGGTGAGCCTATTGCCTCGTTGCACATGCCGTAGATGGTCGGGCGCGTGTCGGATGGTGGTGACCACTTGCTTGTCATGTACGCAGTGGTCGACGAGTACGAGCCGTACGTGAAGTTGTTGTCAAGTATCGACCACACACTCCGACCGCGGAACGCCACACCGTTCTCATTGGCCACGTACACAACGTAGGCGGCGCGGAACTCGTTGTCGCGGTGCACCAGCCAGCTGCCGCCAGCCACGGTCAGCGTGTTTGCAATGAGCATGGCGAAGCCAAGACGGAAAGTGCTGGACACAATCTGCATCACGCTGCCACCATCCACCACAACGTCCCCAAACATACACGCTCCCTTGTAGTATTCGGTGCTCGGCGCACTCCACAAGCTGTTCTGTATGGAGAACACGGAGCCGCCGCTGACACGCAGGTCCGACGCAAGGGCGTGCATCAAGTGCGACTGCGACAGGACAGCGCAGTTGTCCATGTAGAAGACGCTGGACAGGCTCACGCCAAGGCCGCGCTCCACGAGGATCGCAGCGCAC
>NW_906223.1:0-985 GCF_000209065.1 Trypanosoma cruzi | reverse complement strand
TGTAAGTCGTCATATATCTACGCCCGGGGCAGCCGCTGCAACTGGGATAATTCGACACGTCGTGCTGTATCTAACGTCCGGGGCAGCCGCTGCAACTTGGATAATTCGACACGTCGTCCCGTATCTAACGTCCGGGGCAGCCGCTGCAACTTGGATAATTCGACACGTCGTCCTGTATCTAGCGTCCGGGGCCACCGCCCTACCATTTTTTATTTCTTGCGGCGGCCAACCCCGGCAGTAAGGACAAAAAAAAGAATCGCGTTTTCTTTAATGTTTTTCCTGTTTGGGGGCGGGGATCTTTGTTTTCTATGATTGTCTCTTTTTTTTTGTCTGTTCCAGGTTGGTTTTGAGGACGCTTGATGTGCCTGCTGGGTGATCGCCGGCTTTTTTATTGGTGATTGCGTATTTTTGGCTTACCGGTGTGCCGCTCAGCGCCATTTTGTTTTACTTCTTTTCTGCTTATTGGGGCGTGTTGTTATTCGTCACGCGTCAGCACACACCGAGCAACATGTCAAAAAAAAAAATGCAGGTTTTTTCCCCCTCGCGAGGGCCTCGGCAGCCACAATCCTGTGCGTGCGTGCATTCTCAGCGTTTTAAGCACGGCATGTGTGTGCATGTGTGTGTGTGTTTGTCAGCGCCTATACTTGCAGAGCAGCTGTGCGCCACAAGAGAGTCTGAAGAAAGCAACGGCAGAGAGAGGCAGATAAGCACACACGCAAATTACTCATATCATCACACACACACACACGCAGCCGCGGAATGGGTGCACTCAACCACAAAATCAAAAAGAAAAACAAAACAAAAAGCCGAAGCGTGGGACTACCAGCGCACACACACTCTCATTGCTCCCGTAAAGCAAAACACACACACAGGGAGAGAGAGAGAGGTCGCCCACTCAATGCAATGAAAACAAAACAGAAACAGTTACGGTGCTCCGCCCATGCAGCCAGGCAGGACGGCAGCGGTGCGTGTCGGCAAAAGAGAG
>NW_906222.1:0-985 GCF_000209065.1 Trypanosoma cruzi | reverse complement strand
ATATTTCCGCACGCGGTGCCGTCAGCAGCAGGAGCACACTCAACCTTTTCCGCAGAGGGATCAGCCTCAGCCCCTTGCCCCAGCTCAGCGGCACCGCAGCCCAATTCCTCCGCCTGGCGCTCTGCCCTCTCCACCATCAATCTCACACGGCGCTTCAGCAGGGGAATAAGGGCGATCGAGGCAATGCCGGCGCCAACGCCAATGATGGCGGCAACCCACAGGGCCTTCTCCACTGGCCAGTGAAGACGCGAATTGGCGCCCTTGAACAGCACAAAGAAGGACTCCAGGAAGAACGCCACACCGAAGATGACCGGAACAGAGTACAGTGCCCGCTGAACCGAGTTCGCCGGACGGAGCACCAGCGTGCGGATGAGGCCGTACACAGTCGCAGCGGCAAGACCAGTAAGCAGCGGCGAGATAAACCACGACGTAATGATCGGCACCACGCCCGTCACGAAGGGAAATTCGTTCTTCTTCTTCGCCCACGAGACACTGTTGGCGCCACCGTACACAAGCGAAAAGCCAATGATGCCTCCCGCAATGCTGTGCGTCGACGAGACGGGAAGGGTCAAGGCAGTCGCAAGTAGCAACCACGCGAAGGCAGCACCAAGCGCGCACAGCATGCCGTACATCAAAACGTAGGGTTCGCTTGCAAAGTGCGACGAGTCGGCGATGCCGCCGGCGATCGTGGAGGTCACCTCGCCACCAAGAGACACGGCACCAGCAAACTCACAGATTGAAGCAACAAGAACAATCTGCTTCAGCGTCAGCACGCGGGAGCCATACGTCGTGCCAAAGGCGTTGGCCAGGTCGTTCATTCCCACGCCGCATCCGGTAAGGAAGGCGACAATGCCGCCAACAACGGTGATCCACAGGTAAGGGTTGGTCATCGGCAAATGTTCCTAGTATTTCTTCTGCTCGATGGGAAGTGGGTTTTTTAAAAGGCCTTGTGGGAGTTTGCAAAAGAGCCCCTAGCCACGATTCT
>NW_906221.1:0-985 GCF_000209065.1 Trypanosoma cruzi | reverse complement strand
GCAGACTCAACTGACAGCCCTTGGTCGCGGAAGGTTGTGAGAAATTACCGTGGCACGGCGCACGTTGTACGTCTTCCCCATCGGAGTGTCATTTGTATCGTTGACATGTTATATGTTCTCCTCTTTCTTTCTTGTTTTGCCCGCATGGCCCTGTTTTTTCTCTTCTACATCCATCATCCTATAAGGCGTGCCGCCAATCCTGACAGCGGGACGTGCGTATGCAGCGTTTGTACGTGTATACATACATGGGAATGCCCATGCCTGTGGGTTCTGTGTATTCTTGTGCAAACACGGCACGCATATATTTGTATACGTGTATATTTGTGCATGTGGGTTGACATCTATGTGGATTTTGTTGTTGTTGGGCTTTTTTATTCTCATCATGATGTGTCCGCCTATTTGTTTGTTTTCTTGTTGCTTTTTCAAAATGGATTGCTTCTTTCTCCTTCTCTTCCCATGCTACTGACGGCCGGCCTCCCCGTGTTTGTGCAAGTGCGCCATGTACCACTACGATGACTATGGCGTGCTGGATACCACCGACCCACTTGACTGGATGGATGCCCTTTTGCTTTGACCCATCGATGTCGACGGAAGTCCTCCCCAGCGGCCACTAGTCAGCAGCGGTGACGGTAGGCCTGCCCCTCACCCCGAACTCCACAGTAGAAGCGGCAGTGACGTTTCTAGCAGTAGCGATGCCTCCTGCGACTCACTCGCCCGGGAGTCCTGCCACTCATGCCGTTCCCTTTCCTTACAGCTGGAGGAAGACGAGGAGCAGTCGGCGCGCAGGGCGCGTGGCGCACCCACCCTTGTGGACCGGTGGGGGAAGTTGACGCACGGTGCTGATGGTGTGCTGTTGGCGAGTTTCCTCTCCCGGGCAAATAACACGTCCCCGACGCAGACGCGGCGAAACAGCCCGGGACGAATCGCGGCGACGCTCCAGTGCTTGAACAGAGTCAACAGCACTGGCTGCATTATCGCCCGCCAC
>NW_906220.1:0-985 GCF_000209065.1 Trypanosoma cruzi | reverse complement strand
CGCCTGCAAGACAAGCTTCTACAGTTCCTCCCTTCTTCGGCAGCCTGTTGCTGCTGCTGCACATGCTACAATCGTGATGCATTCCAAGTTTGTGATTCGCAGAGGTAAAAGATCAGGTCCCCATTGGAGGGCATGCCAATGTCAAGTTCTACATGCATGCCACGACGTAGTTCCCGGGCCGCACGCTTCACAGTCCGCTCTTGTTAGGCATTCAACACTGTCGGCCCTCCACCGTCTTCAGCAAACACTGTATGAATGGCGGGTTCTTTGGTACCATTCGAGAGCACAGGACGGTCCACGTACACAGACGGAATATATGTACCCCATTTAGGCCGAGTTCTCCCATCTCTGCAATGCACGCCTTGCGCTCTTTGAGTTAAACATTTGGATGTGGGTGTGAGAGGCATAGGATGATGGCACTAATAAGAATCAGTTCCTTTATTCCTCCCTGGCGTTGTGTGCCCTCACCGACAGAAGGGAATGAAGGCGGAAAAAGGAAAAGCACACAAGAAGGGAAGAAAAAGGCACAGCAGGAAAAGACAAGAAATCGTGTGTGCACATAAATAAATCGCCACCCTAACACAACAACAGAATTGCAATTCTATGCGTGCATGCATGCAAGGAGACAGCAAGGCGCAGCCACAAAAGGGCAGAGTTCAGTCATCAAAGGACCGTAAATCAAACTGAAATAAAATAAGAAAAATAAACTCCCACCACCTCGTCGTCATGCGACCCCCAAACTCTCCGATGCCTCTGATGAAAACATAAAAGACGGGGATTCAGACGGCATCAAATTACGCCATCTAAATGAGGCCTTGTCACTCCATTCCCACAAAAGAGAGGAGGAAAACAAAAAAAAAAAAGAAAAAAAAAAGAGTACAACAATGGAAAACCAGCGGGTTGGCTCAAATGTGCACACAAAACATTCCCTCACACCTAAAAAAAAAAAAAAAAAAAAAAAAAGGAAAACACCGCACGCGTCCTG
>NW_906219.1:0-985 GCF_000209065.1 Trypanosoma cruzi | reverse complement strand
AGTTTATTACAAGTGATGGCGAGGACGCAGCAGTCGCGGCCTCCATTCCGGTGCCGAGGCGGATTTCCTTGGTGCGCGATCTTTTTGTCGCTCTGCCGGGTGCTGTTCTTTGGCAGTTCCCCGGCAAAATCATTGGAGACATTTGCACTCTCACACTTCCAATCCTCCTGCAAAAATACGTCGTCTACCTCACGGGCGAATCTCCCAGCTGGTCCTCCGGTCTTATTCTCGTCATGGCGTTGTTTGTTGTGCAAGCCGTGCAGAGCGCGGCACTCCACTCATATTACTACATAAGCATCAACGGCGGCCTCCGTTTTCGAAGTGCACTAACCGCAGTTATATTTGAGAAGTGCCTTGTTGTGGCGCCCAAATCGTTTGCGATACCAGAGATGAGTACCGGGAGAATTATTAATATGGTGAGCACCGATGTTGAACGGGCCGATGAATTCCTGCAGTTCTGCATGTACCTTTGGAGCTCCCCAATGGTGGCCGTGTTCTCCATTTTTCTCTTGTACCGACTCGTCGGGTGGAGCGCACTGGTCGCTGTCGCCGCCCTCAGCACAACACTCCCACTCAATGCACTTGTGATGCGGCGCATGATGCGGCTGCGGAGACGCCTCGCGACCACGACTGACGCCCGTGTGAAGGCAACGAACGAGTTCTTCTCTGGTATTCGCATTGCGAAGTTTATGACGTGGGAGCCCCGCTTCATCGCGAACATTGAGGCGAAACGCGACATTGAGCTGCAGTACCTCAAAGGGGTGCAGGTCTGCCGTGTACTCACGTCATTCATCAACGACGCCACCCCACCTGTCATGATTGCCGTTGTGCTTCTCCTGTACCACATTCTTGGGCACGAGCTCACGCCGGAAATCGTCTTCCCCGCCATTTCGCTTCTCGCCATCATCCGCATGCCTTTCATGATGATTCCCACGGTGGTTACCAGTGCGGTGCAGTTCCTTGTCTCCATGGCCCGTATATCCGC
>NW_906218.1:0-985 GCF_000209065.1 Trypanosoma cruzi | reverse complement strand
TTCTCAACGAGTTATTTGAGGCGGGAGATTTAAGGACGTTGTCTGCTCTTTATACTCTACAATATCTAATGGAAGATCTCCCAAAAGAAGTAGGTGCTGCCAGTAAAGACATTATCGAGCGAGTTGTGACGCTTGTATTGGATCAAAATACCAAAACAAATCTGCAAAAAGCCGCATTCCGAATGTGTTTTAATATTTATGAACAAGCAGAACAACTCGATTGGAATGTAGAAGGACTTTCCCCATTACAAACGGGCTTAACGGCTGCAAGTGGTACGTTTGCTGGTGTATGTACGGCGCTTTTGGAGCAGGGCTGTGGGGGCGATATTCCTCTTTTGATTCAAGTATTGCGCTCGTGTGCAATAATGCTTGAGTATCTTGATTATTTTACGCCGATGCCCGATGCGGAAATGACCAAATTAATCGATTGGTGGATTCGTCGCACAATAGATCTAGTGTCTTCAAGAGTTGATGTGGGTGAATATAATCTTCAATTGAAGACTGCTGCTATGGATTTGTTAACGGCAGCTTTGAAATTATATGATCGAATGGGTGGTAATGGGCCTATTTCTTTTCTGATGGAACCAATACCCCTGATGCTACCAGATCTTGTACAGGCCTTGGTGACTTGTGTTCCAATGTCTATCGAAGAGATGAACGGTATTTTAGCAAATGATGACTATCGGTTGCGTGATGCAACTGCGGTTAATTATCATTTAAATGAGGCAAGCAAAGATATATCTGAAGATACATTTATGGATGATGATTGTGGAGCCGCCACACTGCGCGCATCAGCACTACGGTGTATTGACGCTCTTTGTGTTTTTTCAAGTAAGGAGACATTTCCACATCTAATTGAGCAGATTAAAATTTTGTGGGGTGCTGATCGACAACTCAAGGAAGCTTCAATCGTATTGTTTGGAACCATTGCAAATGGTTGTTATACTGAAATTGAGCTTACGGTTCCGGATATTATTCGACAATT
>NW_906216.1:0-985 GCF_000209065.1 Trypanosoma cruzi | reverse complement strand
GAAATTCCTCCAAGCAGCGGATAGTTCAGGGTTGTTTGGTGTCCAGTGCACGAACACGCAAACAGATAGTGACAGAGTGTGTCTCTGACTCCCACCATTCATAATTGGAAACAAAAATTTGGACCACAACGTGTGATGCAGCAGCCGCTCGAAAACGACCAGCCGAGTGCAGCACCCTTGTGGGCAAGAGCTCGCGAAATTCCTCCAAGCAGCGGATAGTTCAGGGTTGTTTGGTGTCCAGTGCACGAACACGCAAACAGATAGTGACAGAGTGTGTCTCTGACTCCCACCATTCATAATTGGAAACAAAAATTTGGACCACAACGTGTGATGCAGCAGCCGCTCGAAAACGATCAGCCGAGTGCAGCACCCTCGTGGGCAAGAGCTCGCGAAATTCCTCCAAGCAGCGGATAGTTCAGGGTTGTTTGGTGTCCAGTGCACGAACACGCAAACAGATAGTGACAGAGAGTGCCTCTGACTCCCACCATTCATAATTGGAAACAAAAATTTGGACCACAACGTGTGATGCAGCAGCCGCTCGAAAACGATCAGCCGAGTGCAGCACCCTTGTGGGCAAGAGCTCGCGAAATTCCTCCAAGCAGCGGATAGTTCAGGGTTGTTTGGTGTCCAGTGCACGAACACGCAAACAGATAGTGACAGAGTGTGTCTCTGACTCCCACCATTCATAATCGGAAACAAAAATTTGGACCACAACGTGTGATGCAGCAGCCGCTCGAAAACGATCAGCCGAGTGCAGCACCCTCGTGGGCAAGAGCTCGCGAAATTCCTCCAAGCAGCGGATAATTCAGGGTTGTTTGGTGTCCAGTGCACGAACACGCAAACAGATAGTGACAGAGAGTGTCTCTGACTCCACCATTCATAATTGGAAACAAAAATTTAGAACACAACGTGTGATGCAGCAGCCGCTCGAAAACGATCAGCCGACTGCAGCACCCGTGTGGGCAAGAGCTCGCGAAATCCTCCA
>NW_906215.1:0-985 GCF_000209065.1 Trypanosoma cruzi | reverse complement strand
CAATCGGAAACAAAAATTTGGACCACAACGTGTGATGCAGCAGCCGCTCGAAAACGATCAGCCGAGTGCAGCACCCGTGTGGGCAAGAGCTCGCGAAATTCCTCCAAGCAGCGGATAGTTCAGGGTTGTTTGGTGTCCAGTGTATGAACACGCAAACAGATATTGACAGAGAGTGCCTCTGACTCCCACCATTCACAATCGGAAACAAAAATTTGGACCACAACGTGTGATGCAGCAGCCGCTCGAAAACGATCAGCCGAGTGCAGCACCCTTGTGGGCAAGAGCTCGCGAAATTCCTCCAAGCAGCGGATAGTTCAGGGTTGTTTGGTGTCCAGTGTGTGAACACGCAAACAGATAGTGACAGAGAGTGCCTCTGACTCCCACCATTCATAATTGGAAACAAAAATTTGGACCACAACGTGTGATGCAGCGGCCGCTCGAAAACGATCAGCCGAGTGCACCACCCTTGTGGGCAAGAGCTCGCGAAATTCCTCCAAGCAGCGGATAGTTCAGGGTTGTTTGGTGTCCAGTGTGTGAACACGCAAACAGATAGTGACAGAGAGTGCCTCTGACTCCCACCATTCATAATTGGAAACAAAAATTTAGACCACAACGTGTGATGCAGCAGCCGCTCGAAAGTGATCAGCCGAGTGCAGCACCCGTGTGGGCAAGAGCTCGCGAAATTCCTCCAAGCAGCGGATAGTTCAGGGTTGTTTGGTGTCCAGTGTGTGAACACGCAAACAGATATTGACAGAGAGTGTCTCTGACTCCCACCATTCACAATCGAAAACAAAAATTTAGACCACAACGTGTGATGCAGCAGCCGCTCGAAAGTGATCAGCCGAGTGCAGCACCCTTGTGGGCAAGAGCTCGCGAAATTCCTCCAAGCAGCGGATAGTTCAGGGTTGTTTGGTGTCCAGTGTGTGAACACGCAAACAGATATTGACAGAGAGTGCCTCTGACTCCCACCATTCACAATCGGACT
>NW_906214.1:0-985 GCF_000209065.1 Trypanosoma cruzi | reverse complement strand
GGACGTGTGGGCCTCGCGGCTCACTCTCTTTCCTTCCCTCTTCCTTTCGCTGGATCCGGTCACGCGGCGACGGTTGTGTGTGCGGGGTGCCTTCACTGCAGAAACACGTGGGAGCATATAAATATGTGCGTGGGCGGTGTGTGTGCGTGTTGTTGGTCCTTTCAGTGCCTTCCAACTTCACAGTAGCGTTTAGCGCTTTTGTTTTCTTCTTCGTGAGATAGTGAGCAGGAAATAAAAAGAGGAAAAAAGCCACCAAAAGAAGTAAAGGAATAAGCACCGCCAGCATCCATAGTGAGTGGCACCATCATCCGCGCCGCAGTCAATCCCCACAACAGCAACTCACGCGCACAGACACACGGCACAGGAGAAGAAAGAACAGTGCACCGGGAAAACAGAGCGACTGTCACCACCAGCAGCAGAAGACACGGCGTGTGTCGTCCGTCACACGTCAGTACACACCAAGCAATGCCCACACACAAAAAGCGGAATGCCAAATGGCGCAGCCACCCTTCGCAGCACACACGCGCTGCCGCCAGTCGTTTCACTGTTGTCTCTCCCCGCACAGCCGGAGAGTCCCTGGCCGACGTATCCACAGCGGGAGAGACACGTCGGCACGTGCAGCTGCACGGCAGGAAACAGTCCGCACTTGTCCCAGGCACTCTCCATGCCACACCACTCACCGGCCGCACGCCGCAAACACAACAACTGCGTCAAAAAGGCAAATCGCGGTCTCCCGTCCTCCCCAATCGTGAGGGCCGCCGCAGCCAGGATCATTTGCGTTCTCAGCGTGCACGATACGAAAGGGCGTTCGTGTGTGTGCATGTGATTGTCGGCCTTTATACTTGCAGAGCAGCTGTGCGGCACAACAGAGCCAAAAGAAAGCAATGGCAGAGAGAGGCGGATGGCACACACACAAATTACTCATATCATCACACACACACACATGCAGCCCGCGGAATGGGTGCACTCAACCACAACACAGCAG
>NW_906213.1:0-985 GCF_000209065.1 Trypanosoma cruzi | reverse complement strand
CGCGCGTCGCAAAAGCTTCTTCTCGCGTGCCAGCTCCTGTGCGCGGGCATTCATGCTCTCCTCAAGCGCAGCGATCTCCCTCGCGTTCCTGCGCGGTCCTTCTCGAGCAGTTGCCCTGCGCTCCTGCTCCATCGCAACAAAGTCGCTGTCGTCGTCGAGCGGCAGCTCTCGCAGCGACACGCCCTCCGGCTTCTGGTCGAGGAACGCGCGGTCGGCAAGCTTCTTCTCGCGTGCCAGCTCCTGTGCGCGGGCATTCATGCTCTCCTCAAGCGCAGCGATCTCCCTCGCGTTCCTGCGCGGGTCCTTCTCGAGCAGTTGCCTGCGCTCCTGCTCCATCGCAACAAAGTCGCTGTCGTCGTCGAGCGGCAGCTCTCGCAGCGACACGCCCTCCGGCTTCTGGTCGAGGAACTCGCGGTCGGCAAGCTTCTTCTCGCGTGCCAGCTCCTGTGCGCGGGCATTCATGCTCTCCTCAAGCGCAGCGATCTCCTTCGCGTTCCTGCGCGGGTCCTTCTCGACCAGTTGCCTGCGCTCCTGCTCCATCGCAACAAAGTCGCTGTCGTCGTCGAGCGGCAGCTCTCGCAGCGACACGCCCTCCGGCTTCTGGTCGAGGAACGCGCGGTCGGCAAGCTTCTTCTCGCGTGCCAGCTCCTGTGCGCGGGCATTCATGCTCTCCTCAAGCGCAGCGATCTCCCTCGCGTTCCTGCGCGGGTCCTTCTCGAGCAGTTGCCTGCGCTCCTGCTCCATCGCAACAAAGTCGCTGTCGTCGTCGAGCGGCAGCTCTCGCAGCGGCACGCCCTCCGGCTTCTGGTCGAGGAACGCGCGGTCAGCAAGCTTCTTCTCGCGTGCCAGCTCCTGTGCGCGGGCATTCATGCTCTCCTCAAGCGCAGCGATCTCCCTCGCGTTCCTGCGCGGGTCCTTCTCGACCAGTTGCCTGCGCTCCTGCTCCATCACGGCAAAGTCGCTGTCGTCGTCGAGCGGCAGCTCT
>NW_906212.1:0-985 GCF_000209065.1 Trypanosoma cruzi | reverse complement strand
TGCGTGTTCACACACTGGACACCAAACAAACCTGAATTATCCGCTGCTGGAGGGAATTTCGCGAGCTCTTGCCCACACGGGTGCTGCACTCGGCTGATCGTTTTCGAGCGGCCGCTGCATCACACGTTGTGGTCCAAATTTCTGTTTCTGATTGTGAATGGTGGGAGTCAGAGGCACTCTCTGTCAATATCTGTTTGCGTGTTCACACACTGGACACCAAACAACCCTGAACTATCCGCTGCTTGGAGGAATTTCGCGAGCTCTTGCCCACACGGGTGCTGCACTCGGCTGATCGTTTTCGAGCGGCCGCTGCATCACACGTTGTGGTCCAAATTTTTGTTTCCGATTGTGAATGGTGGGAGTCAGAGGCACTCTCTGTCAATATCTGTTTGCGTGTTCACACACTGGACACCAAACAACCCTGAACTATCCGCTGCTTGGAGGAATTTCGCGAGCTCTTGCCCACACGGGTGCTGCACTCGGCTGATCGTTTTCGAGCGGTCGCTGCATCACACGTTGTGGTCCAAATTTTTGTTTCCGATTGTGAATGGTGGGAGTCAGAGGCACTCTCTGTCAATATCTGTTTGCGTGTTCACACACTGGACACCAAACAACCCTGAACTATCCGCTGCTTGGAGGAATTTTGCGAGCTCTTGCCCACACGGGTGCTGCACTCGGCTGATCGTTTTCGAGCGGCCGCTGCATCACACGTTGTGGTCCAAATTTTTGTTTCTGATTGTGAATGGTGGGAGTCAGAGGCACTCTCTGTCAATATCTGTTTGCGTGTTCACACACTGGACACCAAACAAACCCGAATTATCCGCTGCTTGGAGGAATTTCGCGAGCTCTTGCCCACACGGGTGCTGCACTCGGCTGATCGTTTTCGAGCGGCCGCTGCATCACACGTTGTGGTCCAAATTTTTGTTTCTGATTGTGAATGGTGGGAGTCAGAGGCACTCTCTGTCAATATCTGTTTGCGTGTTCA
>NW_906211.1:0-985 GCF_000209065.1 Trypanosoma cruzi | reverse complement strand
GTTCTTCTCAGCATATACCGGCCGACTGACGAGGATGTATTTCTGTCCATCGATCATCGCGCTGACGAAGCCACCCTGCACGCCGTGCCCTGTACGATTCAGCGAGTTGCCCCACACGCGTGAAAGAGTGTCGTATTCCTCGTACCACCATCTCCCCATGGTGCTTGACCAGTAAACCCTGCGGCTGCCGTCATCACACGACGTCATCATGATAATTTCATCATTCCATTCAAGGACCGCAGGCTGGATGCATCCCTCATCACTCGTATCCTCCGAGAACTCCCAACCATAATAAGTACCGTTGGCAAGGATGACCAAAGAAACGTTCTTTCCATCACGGGTCAAGGCTTGAATAGGCAGCAAATAGCGACTTTTGTCCTCCATCCTAATGCCTGCGCCACCACCACCCAGGAATTGTTTGAAACGGTCGCGGTTAGCGCTGTTGTTCCCCCAAAAGTCATAAGGAAGTTTCGACGTGATTGCAAACTGTTTCCACTCAAACCGTTCCTCTTCCTCATCGTCTCTGTAACGCCGAACCATAACTTCCGCCATCCTGGGCATCCAATATTTACCATCAGTCAACTCCGTCAATGGAGTCGTTGACGTGCCATAACCCCCGACAAGAGCATTTGTATCATAACTATTACCGTTCGCAATGGTAGTTGGGCTCAACAGGCGGTCAATTTTCACGTCGTAATGATCAAACACGACGGCAGTTCCATTTGTCCACGTCCCTCCACTGCTTATCATCGACTTTGCAGCGATACTTACGCACGATTTTTGATCCGTGGAGTTTTTGTAATGCGCTTCAACAGTGGCCACAACAACACCACTCACGTAAGCAAGAGAGGGTGCACGGAACGAATGAAACGCTTGTACCAAAGATTCGTTCCATGAATCAGAAAATGATTCATTTACTTGAAAGATGATTTTTTTCCCTGAATTGCTCGCCTCAGTGGGGGCAGCTCCACTGCCGCAGCACATC
>NW_906210.1:0-985 GCF_000209065.1 Trypanosoma cruzi | reverse complement strand
TATTCTCCTGCACAATCCACTCAAAGGGCGTTGTTCATCAGGCCACCACCGCAGCCAGAGTCCGTTTTATCGCACGACACGAGCATCTGCTCCGACAGGTTCGTCAGCGGGTGGCCGGCGAGAAACCACTGGCACTCAACGTTGCCAATGGCGGAGAAGGCCCAGCACGAGCCGCATTGGCCCTGGTCCTTGACGGCTGTCACGGCGCCTCTCGCACGCCAATCCACTGCCGCGGGCGCACCAACAACCTCCACGTTCACCGGCACTCTCGCGCGCTCCTGTGCCGCCGCAAAGTGCGCCGCGCCGTTGTGGTAGCGGGACCGGAATTCCTCGCGCGTGAGGTCCGAGAAGGGCGTGACGCCGAAGGTCGCGTGTGGGTTTGCCGCGGCGTGCAGCCTCGCAAGAAACAGGTTCTCCCGGAACACGCTCAGGCGGAACGCCTCCTCCGCGGCGCTCTCGTACACCCTGCCATGCTTCTGCTTGAATTCCGCGAATTGCGACGCCAGCGTCTCCTCCGCATGCAGGCTCGCCGTCGCCGCGGGGACGAGGCACGCCATGACGACCAGGACGGCCGCGAGCGACAGCGCACGCGCCCAGCCAGACATTACTGCTTGTGTGGGTTTGTTTCCTTCCTTATGTGCCTTCAACAGCGTCACCTTCAGACTGTGGTGGTGTGCGGGCGTTGACGTGGAGAGAAGGAGCATGCGCGCGTGTATGTGCACGCCGCGGCAAGGGAGCGTTGCCACGCCACTCCGCCCCGCATGGTCGGCTGACAGTCGGGGACGGCGGTGGGTTCAGCCACAGTGGGGAGTGCTCGGGAGCTCAACAGAAGCATATAATAGAAAAAACACACGCGTGGCTGAGACGTCGATCGCGGACACATATTTGCAGTTGTGCTCAAAAAAGAAAGTAAATACATGGAGCAAATCAATAAAAAATCCACTCCACTGGGACTTATTTGCCCAGTGTGCCCGCAGCACCGACG
>NW_906209.1:0-985 GCF_000209065.1 Trypanosoma cruzi | reverse complement strand
ACGATTCCCACGTGTACGCTTCGTCGTCGTTGTCTTCGACACAACCGTCACGCGGTCAGCCACAAGGTACGCCGAGTAGAAGCCCACACCGAACTGGCCAATCATGCTCATGTCACCACCGGCCTCCAGCGCCTCCATGAAGGCCTTTGTGCCGGACCGCGCGATCGTGCCCAGATTGTTCACAAGCTCCGCCTTCGTCATGCCAATACCGGTATCCTCCACCGTCAGCGTCTTGTTTGCCTTGTCGGGGATCACGCGGATACGAAGGTGGGACTCGTCACCCAGCACCGCCTGGTTCGTCAGGCTCTGGTAGCGGATCTTGTCGCACGCATCGGACGAGTTGCTGATCAATTCACGCAGGAAAATTTCCTTGTTGGAATAGAAGGTATTAATTATGAGAGACATTAGCTGATTAATCTCAGCCTGGAATGCGAATGTCTCGGTCATCCTTGCGAGTTTCTTGTTCTTAGGGTCTCTAACACGTGTGTGTGTGTGTGTGTGTATGCCTGTCTTTCTTGTGTATGCCTTACGCGAAATGCTGATGTTGTCGTGTTACGAAAGTCGTGCTTATCTTCTGGTGGCAATACAGAGAAAAAGAAATGCGAGAGGAAAGGGAGAAGGATATACAAAGAGAAAGAAAAAAAAACGCGGAGTGTGTGGCGCACAGTTGCGGCGGCAGCAGCAGTGGTGAGAGGGAACCCCCTTTCTGCCCTCCACCAGGCATCCACCCTGTTCCCTTCTTTTTATTCCCTTACCGAACCAAATAATAATAATAATAATAATAATAATAATAATAATAATAATAATAATAATAGTGTGGGTGGAAAAGAACTTCCTGTTAGGAAAGCCCAGTGCATCACAGAATAGGAGAAAGCAGGGCACAAAAGAAAAAGAAAAAGAAAGAAGGAAGGAAGGTCCACGGCAAATGCAGCACCTCTAGTCAACCTGCTCCATGCTCGATGTGCCAGCAACGGGCTCAGCGGAA
>NW_906208.1:0-985 GCF_000209065.1 Trypanosoma cruzi | reverse complement strand
AATTATGAATGGCGGGAGTCAGAGGCACTCTCTTTCAATGTATGTTTGCGTGTTCACACACTGGACACCAAACAACCCGGAACTATCCGCTGCTTGGAGGAATTTCGCGAGCTCTTGCCCACAATGGTGCTGCAGTCGGCGGATCGTTTTCGAGCGGCTGCTGCACCACACGTTGTGGTCTATGTTTTTGTTTCGAATTATGAATGGCGGGAGTCAGAGGCACTCTCTTTCAATGTATGTTTGCGTGTGCACACACTGGACACCAAACAACCCTGAAC
Organism: Trypanosoma cruzi; assembly: GCF_000209065.1. Taxonomy (NCBI): domain Eukaryota; phylum Euglenozoa; class Kinetoplastea; order Trypanosomatida; family Trypanosomatidae; genus Trypanosoma; species Trypanosoma cruzi. The sequence continues at coordinate 707 of NW_906208.1, read as the reverse complement.
TATCCGCTGCTTGGAGGAATTTCGCGAGCTCCTGCCCACAAGGGTGCTGCACTCGGCGGATCGTTTTCGAGCGGCTGCTGCACCACACGTTGTGGTCTATGTTTTTGTTTCGAATTATGAATGGCGGGAGTCAGAGGCACTCTCTTTCAATGTATGTTTGCGTGTGCACACACTGGACACCAAACAACCCTGAACTATCCGCTGCTTGGAGGAATTTCGCGAGCTCCTGCCCACAAGGGTGCTGCACTCGGCGGATCGTTTTCGAGCGGCTGCTGCACCACACGCTGTGGTCTAAATTTTTGTTTTGAATTATGAATGGCGGGAGTCAGAGACACTCTCTTTCAATGTATGTTTGCGTGTGCACACACTGGACACCAAACAACCCTGAACTATCCGCTGCTTGGAGGAATTTCGCGAGCTCCTGCCCACAAGGGTGCTGCACTCGGCGGATCTTTTTCGAGCGGCTGCTGCACCACACGCTGTGGTCTAAATTTTTGTTTTGAATTATGAATGGCGGGAGTCAGAGACACTCTCTTTCAATGTATGTTTGCGTGTGCACACACTGGACACCAAACAACCCTGAACTATCCGCTGCTTGGAGGAATTTCGCGAGCTCCTGCCCACAAGGGTGCTGCACTCGGCGGATCGTTTTCGAGCGGCTGCTGCACCACACGTTGTGGTCTATGTTTTTGTTTCGAATTATGAAT
>NW_906207.1:0-985 GCF_000209065.1 Trypanosoma cruzi | reverse complement strand
TTGAGGCGCAGCAGGGAACAGGATGTGTTGACGCAGCCACGACGTGCATGGAGTGTCGCGATGGCACAGTCAGCTGTGGCTGGTGGAATATTTACTTCTCGGAGGCAACGGAGAGAGAGAGAGCTGCTCCTGCTGCTGGCGTCGTTGCTGCCCCTTGTGGCCTCCCATGCCGATTATTGTCTGTCCGCTGATCATGGGTGGTGTGCCTCCACTAGTGACGTCGTCTGCAGGCATTTCACAGCACCAGTGAAACACACATCACGTCGCATGCCTTGGCTGTGGACATGGTGTCGTGAGTGCAGCCGGCATTGTTTTGCCCGACTCCTTTTCACTGCATTGCGACGAATAGACGCGTCTCCGCCCGAGTCATTCACAGCAGCTTCGCGTGTTTTGTACTGCCAGCACAAGACTCTCTTGTTGTCTGACGCCTGGCTGACAGTCAAGCACCACAGCGTTGGGACATGCAAGGATGTGGACTGCCGCTCACGGTGTTGGGCACCGCTGTTTGGATGCGGCGGCCACACGAGCGGATGTATTGTGGCACAATCAAATGCGTGAAGTACGCGGAATCACAGCGGCTGCAATAATATCAGCGGTGTGGCACCACGGAATATGTGAGAGGGTGATGCATGATGAATCACAGTGGGCGGCATGCGAGGGAAGTGCACCGCGACGGAGCGTCATCCCGCCCTCAGCCTGCGTGGGAATGTGCACCCACAAAACATATATGGACGAGGCACCACCAAACACACATGCCCTTCTGTGCACCAATAAATAGGAGCGAAGGTGCGTTCTGGTGTGTGGGAGTCCACTCACATATTTTCATTTTCACCGCAATAAACGGCGAGGAATCAGGTGCCACAGCAGCGAGAGGAAAAACAAACATCTATTGCAACACTTTACCAGCGAAAGGCAGGAACAACACAAACCGAATTATTGGCTGCACCAACACAAGAAACATTCACAAGAGGAAAGAAAACATAAT
>NW_906206.1:0-985 GCF_000209065.1 Trypanosoma cruzi | reverse complement strand
TTATGCAACGAAGAAGGAATCGAAGGCCCTTTGACGAAATATGTCGCAGTGCCTCACTGTAGACTTCATCCGGTCCGGGGGCCTTGCCATACGGCGTATTACGTAGCGCAGCAAGCAGTTCCGTACGATTAAAGGGTGCATCAAGAGGGGAGTGAAGACGAGCAACTAAACCAGATGTGGTGGCAGCTTCGTTTTTATCCTGTGGCTCAGAACTAGATGAGAGTGAAGAACCTGAAGTAGATGTAGCGGCAGACTCGTTGTTGTTCTGCGGCTCAGAAATACAAGAGATAAGAGAGGTGGAAGAAACTAAGCTAGAAGTAGCGGCAGACTCGTTGTTGTTCTGCGGCTCGGAGCTAGAAGAAGTAGAAGAAAATGAAGTAAATGAGGCAGCAGACTCGTTGTTGTTCTGCTGCCCAAAAAGAAAAGAAGCATTAATGTTCAAGGATGCACTCTGTCTGTTGATGCCTTTGGAAAACCTAACTGCCTTGTGAGAGGGGTGAAATGGAAGAAAGATGCGATTGAGAGCATTCGCTGCTCTCCTTGCTGTTTTGTAAGTGTGTTGACCATCTCCTAATAACATTGATGTGGGAGATGGAAGTGATGCCTTTTTTCGTCCGGAAATGTATTTCCATGCGAGTGGCTCGCCTGGATTTAACTTGCTGATGCGGCGTAGATACGTGTTGCGCAAGCGCTCTCGGAGTAGGAGGAAGAAGTGACTCCTTGTCCGTTGCATTTCTGCCTCACGGTCGGGCGTCGGTAACTGTAGATAGCGGGCCTTGCTGTCGGTAGCCATCCGCTCTGCCTCCATGAGAGTGTCGTCCCAAAGCCTGGGACCGTCCTTGTGCATGCCGCGGGGGCAATGTCGTCGATACGAAGTTATAAGCGCTCTCGTGAAAGCCTCAGTGCCGGTGGACTGCTTTTTATAGTCGTATGCCGGAAGTTGTGCGTCGAAGTCCTTGATGAATAAATCCCACTTGCACTTCCC
>NW_906205.1:0-985 GCF_000209065.1 Trypanosoma cruzi | reverse complement strand
GCGGATAATTCAGGGTTGTTTGGTGTCCAGTGTATGAACACGCAAACAGATATTGACAGAGAGTGTCTCTGACTCCCACCATTCACAATTCGGAAACAAAAATTTGGACCACAACGTGTGATGCAGCGGCCGCTCGAAAACGATTAGCCGAGTGCAGCACCCGTGTGGGCAAGAGCTCGCGAAATTCCTCCAAGCAGCGGATAATTCAGGGTTGTTTGGTGTCCAGTGTATGAACACGCAAACAGATATTGACAGAGAGTGTCTCTGACTCCCACCATTCACAATCGGAAACAAAAATTTGGGCCACAACGTGTGATGCAGCGGCCGCTCGAAAACGATCAGCCGAGTGCAGCACCCGTGTGGGCAAGAGCTCGCGAAATTCCTCCAAGCAGCGGATAATTCAGGGTTGTTTGGTGTCCAGTGTGTGAACACGCAAACAGATATTGACAGAGAGTGTCTCTGACTCCCACCATTCACAATCGGAAACAAAAATTTGGACCACAACGTGTGATGCAGCGGCCGCTCGAAAACGATCAGCCGAGTGCAGCACCCGTGTGGGCAAGAGCTCGCGAAATTCCTCCAAGCAGCGGATAGTTCAGGGTTGTTTGGTGTCCAGTGTGTGAACACGCAAACAGATATTGACAGAGAGTGTCTCTGACTCCCACCATTCACAATTGGAAACAAAAATTTGGGCCACAACGTGTGATGCAGCGGCCGCTCGAAAACGATCAGCCGAGTGCAGCACCCGTGTGGGCAAGAGCTCGCGAAATTCCTCCAAGCAGCGGATAATTCAGGGTTGTTTGGTGTCCAGTGTGTGAACACGCAAACAGATATTGACAGAGAGTGCCTCTGACTCCCACCATTCACAATCGGAAACAAAAATTTGGGACCACAACGTGTGATGCAGCGACCGCTCGAAACGATCAGCCGAGTGCAGCACCCGTGTGGGCAACAGCTCGCGAAATTCCTCCAAGCAGCGGATAGT
>NW_906204.1:0-985 GCF_000209065.1 Trypanosoma cruzi | reverse complement strand
GGTGCTGCACTCGGCGGATCGTTTTCGAGTGTCTGCTGCACCACACGTTGTGGTCTAAATTTTTGTTTCGAATTATGAATGGTGGTGGTCAGAGGCACTCTCTTTCAATGTCTGTTTGCGTGTTCACACACTGGACGCCAAACAACCCTAAACCATCCGCTGCTTGGAGGAATTTCGCGAGATCTTGCCCACAAGGGTGCTGCACTCGGCGGATCGTTTTCGAGCGGCTGCTGCACCACACGCTGTGGTCTAAATTTTTGTTTCGAATTATGAATGGTGGTGGTCAGAGGCACTCTCTTTCAATGTCTGTTTGCGTGTTCACACACTGGACACCAAACAACCCTGAACTATCCGCTGCTTGGAGGAATGTCGCGAGATCTTGCCCACAAGGGTGCTGCACTCGGCGGATCGTTTTCGAGTGTCTGCTGCACCACACGTTGTGGTCTAAATTTTTGTTTCGAATTATGAATGGTGGTGGTCAGAGGCACTCTCTTTCAATGTCTGTTTGCGTGTTCACACACTGGACGCCAAACAACCCTGAACTATCCGCTGCTTGGAGGAATGTCGCGAGATCTTGCCCACAAGGGTGCTGCACTCGGCGGATCGTTTTCGAGTGGCTGCTGCACCACACGTTGTGGTCTAAATTTTTGTTTCGAATTATGAATGGTGGTGGTCAGAGGCACTCTCTTTCAATGTCTGTTTGCGTGTTCACACACTGGACACCAAACAACCCTGAACTATCCGCTGCTTGGAGGAATGTCGCGAGATCTTGCCCACAAGGGTGCTGCACTCGGCGGATCGTTTTCGAGTGGCTGCTGCACCACACGTTGTGGTCTAAATTTTTGTTTCGAATTATGAATGGTGGTGGTCAGAGGCACTCTCTTTCAATGTCTGTTTGCGTGTTCACACACTGGACACCAAACAACCCTGAACTATCCGCTGCTTGGAGGAATGTCGCGAGATCTTGCCCACAAGGGTGCTGCAC
>NW_906203.1:0-985 GCF_000209065.1 Trypanosoma cruzi | reverse complement strand
ACTGCTGTTGTTGGTGAATTTCACGGAGACAAGCAGGGAAAAGGAGGAATTAAGAAAATTACCTTGCGAAGACAACCGTCCTTGGAGCTTTGCGCTAAGAACAGCTTAAAAAAAGATCTCTGACACAAATTATTGGCGGCGTAGCCGCTGCAGTTGATGACGCTGAAGGAGGATTGGTGATCCCTGTAAAAACTGTGAGTGTTGGGGAAATCCCGCCCCACCGATTGCGTGCTTGGCAAAGCTTGGGAAATAAATGCTGTCGAGGGCGATATCTGCTGAGGGGTGAAGTGATCCCTTTGTCGTGGTGTGGGAAGGTGGAAATATTTGCATGATCACTGCGTCCGATGGCGGCCAACGGAGGGTGGACGCGTCCAGTGAAAATGGGGAGGCGTGGGCGGAGCCCCTGGGGACACTCAATTGCCCGCCTGTGGGCCAACTGGCATGATGGACAGGGGAAAGGCGTTCTGAGCGGCTTCATCACTGCGGTGATTGGAGAAGGAAATGTTCTGCGCGTTACCCTACCGGTGTGTTATAAAGCGAGCGAAAAGGAAAAGGGTCGGCCTTCTCTCTGGCTGGCGGACAATGTTCACATTGTGGGTATTTGGCTGGCATCCCGTAATGTGTATGCTGCTGCCGCCAGCTCCCTTTTTTACGAAGGTGGTGAAGGCGAGGATGATGATGATGAGTTGATTTTACTGTGCGGGAAGTAGGACGGTGGGGAATGGGCACGCAGCCATTTGTCTGTGTGCCTGACTGCGAAGCTGAAACGGGTGAAGAATTTGGTGAGGGCTTTGAGGGAGCTGTGCATTTGTGTCTTCCAGTTCTGCTCTTACTCAAATGTCAAGAAAAATCTTCTGTCTGTCGAGGGCTGCGACACTTTCATGCCTCCAGCCGGGCTGGTTGGATGTTTGTCCGGCAAATTATACGAGACTACATGGAAGGAAGAGGGACTTGGGGGCTGAACGCTACGGAGACGGGTGGGCAG
>NW_906202.1:0-985 GCF_000209065.1 Trypanosoma cruzi | reverse complement strand
GCTGCCGTCGATTTCGCGCAGACGTGACGGTGTGCTGGTGGTCGTCGTTGTGGTTGGCGCCTCTGTGTTCCTGGCCGTATTACTAGGTGCCTCTGTTGTAGTGATTTCTGCTTCTGGTTCCTGTGCTTTAGTGTTCGGCAAATTTTGAGTCTGTGCCGTGCTTGGTGCATTATCGGTCCTCATACTTTGTGTCTGTGCATTATCGGTCGGATGTGGAGATTCTCCCGTACCGGTTGCCTCACCTGTTGACTTTGGCTCTGGGGGCAGTGGAATGGAGACAGCGGGATTCGGTGCGACATTAGCACTCCCGCCACTGCTGGGTCGTGGCGCACCTTGCGATCCCGCTGGAGGCTCTCTCTTTTCATTGCCGTTTTTGTCCAAGAAGTCATCACCGCCATCTTTTGTGGTGTGGTCGGCTTCGTGTTGCGCTCGGGGTTCTCCTTCTTCGTCGCCTTGCGGTGCTTCCTTCGCCGTCTCTGACACCTGTGACTGTCCCGTGACGGTTTGTTCCGAAGCCTGACTGCCCTGGGAGGTCCTCCCGCCAACAGCATGCACTCCACCTGCTGCCTGCTGAGATGAGTTGGGGAGTGGGGATGTTGTGCCTGCAGCGGGCCCTCCGCCCAAAGACTCCTGTCCACTTGCATGGGTCTGGGAATCGGACACGTCACCAGTGTCAGAAGGATTGGAAGTGATACTTCGCGGTGGGTCGCTGCTGGATTGATCCTTCCCCGTCGGAGCAGTGAGTGTTTCAGGGGGCGTGGGCGTAGGACCATCACTTGCTGTGTTTCCTCCACCCTCCTCGTCTTCCTGATTGTTACTGCCCTCAGAGTTCACGCTCCCATTTCGTCCAGAGCCACCGGCCAATTGGTCACTTTCCGCAGCCATCACTGCCCACATGTGTCCAGCAGTCACCGCGCCATCACCGGCAGGCCGCACACGCACCTCCGTCGCAGCAGCTGCCGCACACACGCACAAGAAACAGCAC
>NW_906201.1:0-985 GCF_000209065.1 Trypanosoma cruzi | reverse complement strand
CCGCTTACCGTATTTGTGAATTACGGCGCGTACCGCCGTTACTGCGAGAGCTCCGGCGCGGATGTTCTTTCAGAAATCGCCTTTGCCACGCGTGCGGATCATGCGTGGGTGACAGTAATCCTGCAGTTTATTCGTGTGTTTTATCTTCCCAAGGTGGATCTTGCGGCCATTTCTCAGCTTTACCCGGGGATGAAGGCGTATCTTTCAAACGCCACGTGGGAACCTGCACCTTTTCAGGCGGCCCTTCGCGAAAGCAATGTGTTCAGCCCCGAAGAAGGTTTACTGCTCTGGTGGGTTTTCTACAATGTGCAGAAGTGCAAGAGGGAGGGTCTGCTGAAGGGTAGGACGAAGATGCTTCGGGGATTTGACGACCTATGCGACTGTGTGGGTGTGATTGCTTGCATTCTTGCATATGTGCCTTCGGCAGCAACACGTTTTTCATTGATGGAACGCCTTGTTTCTGAGCCTAAAACTCGAAACGATGTGGAGAACAATGTGGCGCTGCTTTTTGCCATGCTGACTTACCTTGGGTTTCCCGCCTGTGTCGGGCCACGTGACCTGCTAGAGTACAACAGCGTCGACTGGCTGCTGCTTGTCGCGACGCTCTTTGTTTTTCTGCCGCGCTTCATTCCGTCTGCCGTCATTTTGCTTGAGGGAAAACTGCTCGTCCCGATGTCACGGTCACTGGAGGTGGCGAACGCGTCGAACACGGAACGTACGTACACCGTTGAGATGAGCAACGCCGTCTTTCGAGCACTGCCACGGGAGTTCAGCGTCAATGCTGGTGGTGCGGTGCAACTCAGCGTGGAGGTGACGTTGCTTTTTAACCGCCGCGTAGAAGGGGAGTGTGTTGTCATTGACACCTCCGCTTGCCTCATGGATGAGCGGGCACCCGTCGTGTTTCGTCTCGCCGCTGTCCCCAACAATGAACCCCTGCGTGTCATAAACATTCAGACCCCGCTGTATACATCCCTTTATTATGAGA
>NW_906200.1:0-985 GCF_000209065.1 Trypanosoma cruzi | reverse complement strand
TTGCTTTCTTCGTGCTATTGTTCATGTTGATTACGGCGTCGCTATATAAACGAGATTTGGAGGACAAAAAGCGGCGGAGGCGGCAAGAAAGATTGCGCGACTGCCCACAGGCCGAGCCGTTTGCACCGCCAGTGTCACTGCCGGTGGTTGTTGACGCGGTAGTCGTGTTCCCGTCGCATGAGGAGGCGCAGCATCGGATCGAGGAGGACGGTGCACCCATCACGCGTGTGCCCAGCGAGCTGCCGGGGGACGGCCTCACCACGTCCCATGAGTACTTCGCCAGCGCCGAGCCCGTGGAGGAGGGAAACGCTTTGCCCCGTGCACGGTCAGGAGATGTACTGCAGGGTGTGCCCGTTGACCGCAGTCTCCGCTTGCCTTACGTGAATGCGGCGAGCCGCAGCCTGAACACTCTCTCTGGGGCCACGTACCGCCTGCGACCCGCCAGCGCCGTATACGGCAGTGCATCGTACCTTCCGCGCAGCAGCAGCAGCGGCAGTGGAATGACGGCAGGAGATGTGCCCGGTGTTTTGCAACAGTCTGATGCGGCATCCTGCCCGGAAACCGCCAGCCCCGTGCATGTGTGTGAGGCGCCGCCGCGTGCTGCCGCAGCTGTCAATGCCGAGGGCCGCACAGTCCCCACCACCACGGCACGCCGACCGCCTGTGGAAGAAGGCCAGCGAATCTGACGTGTATTGTCGCCTTCAGATAGGAGCGAAGGGGCTCGCGGCGCCGACCAACAATTTATTTTTGGCTTGTGTGTGTTTCTGATAGCTTTTTTTTTGTCTCGTTATTTTTTTTGTTTTTGAGGACTGTGTGAGAGCAGGGCCATGCTGTGTGCGCACAAGTGCATTGCTGGCTGCTGTTCTATGCGTAGGATGTATTTGGACTGGAAAGGCATTGCCCCCTCGTTAGTTTTGACAAATTTTAGTATTTTTGTTTTTTTTCTTTCATTTTTATTTGTCACCGATTTTCTACTGAGACCAGA
>NW_906199.1:0-985 GCF_000209065.1 Trypanosoma cruzi | reverse complement strand
ACACCCTGCGAACGGGCCCCTTCACGGCATCCGACCCGATACTTCGTTGAATCATGCCCCTCCTGCTCCGACCGCGGCTCCGAGGAGAGCGCATACGGATGCAGTTTGTCTTTGGCTGCTGCGGCGTGTCCCGGAAAGAAGCTTGTGATGCGGCAGCCAGGAGGGCATCCGAACCCGCGCAGCTCACAGACACATGGACCGCCGTCATGGTCGCACTGGCCAAACGCATCATTTTCGCCCGACGGCACAAGCCAGAAACTCGCCGCACCACTATAACAGGCGACCGGGAGCCCACGCACACGGACACCACCCTCGCTTGTGAGGAAGAGGCTGCGCTGGCCCGCTTCTGCACAAATACGGACGGCTGCTACGACCACCGCGACCCGCCATACCACGCACGTGCCGTTGGTGCGGCCCGGATGTCCCGCAACAGAAACGCAAAAAACTTCGCAAGAAAACCTCTTCTTATCCCGCTGGACCCCGCCCCGTCACGACGCAAAGCCCCAGCAGAATGCCCGGCGTGCGGCAAGCAATACAGTCTCCGCACTGGCGACGCGGAAAGCCAAGTTCCCCGGTGTGCCGGAACGGCCTGGAATCCCACCGGAACCACCACCCGCCACTTTAGCAAGGACGGGGACGAGAGACGACAAACCGATCGCACCTCCGCCACAGACTGCACAGCCCAGACCGCAGCCATTCCCATGCAGTCTCTGCTCGGCGTCGTGCAACCAAAGAGCCCGACTCATAGTTCACCCCCGGCACCTCCGCATGCACGACCGCTCCGGGCCACGAATAAAGCGTTCCCGGGAATATGACGATCTGACTGCATCCACCCCGTTCCAGTGCACATCCTGTGGGCTCAATGCTCAAACGAAAGTGGGACTGCTATCCCACTTGCGCGCTCACGAACTTTCCAAAACAGGGCCACAGTCGGCACCAGGGACACAGCACATCATGAACGCCCATACTGTGCCAGGCAGGCGGG
>NW_906198.1:0-985 GCF_000209065.1 Trypanosoma cruzi | reverse complement strand
TCCGCTGCTGGGAGGAATTTCGCGAGCTCTTGCCCACACGGGTGCTGCACTCGGCTGATCGTTTACGAGCGGTCGCTGCATCACACGTTGTGGTCTAAATTTTTGTTTCCGATTGTGAATGGTGGGAGTCAGAGGCACTCTCTGTCACTATCTGTTTGCGTGTTCACACACTGGACACCAAACAACCCTGAATTATCCGCTGCTTGGAGGAATTTCGCGAGCTCTTGCCCACACGGGTGCTGCACTCGGCTGATCGTTTTCGAGCGGCCGCTGCATCACACGTTGTGGTCTAAATTTTTGTTTCCGATTGTGAATGGTGGGAGTCAGAGGCACTCTCTGTCACTATCTGTTTGCGTGTTCACACACTGGACACCAAACAACCCTGAACTATCCGCTGCTTGGAGGAATTTCGCGAGCTCTTGCCCACAAGGGTGCTGCACTCGGCTGATCGTTTTCGAGCGGTCGCTGCATCACACGTTGTGGTCCAAATTTTTGTTTCCGATTATGAATGGTGGGAGTCAGAGGCACTCTCTGTCACTATCTGTTTGCGTGTTCACACACTGGACACCAAACAACCCTGAACTATCCGCTGCTTGGAGGAATTTCGCGAGCTCTTGCCCACACGGGTGCTGCACTCGGCTGATCGTTTTCGAGCGGCTGCTGCATCACACGTTGTGGTCTAAATTTTTGTTTCCGATTGTGAATGGTGGGAGTCAGAGGCAGTCTCTGTCACTATCTGTTTGCGTGTTCACACACTGGACACCAAACAACCCTGAACTATCCGCTGCTTGGAGGAATTTCGCGAGCTCTTGCCCACAAGGGTGCTGCACTCGGCTGATCGTTTACGAGCGGTCGCTGCATCACACGTTGTGGTCTAAATTTTTGTTTCCGATTATGAATGGTGGGAGTCAGAGGCACTCTCTGTCACTATCTGTTTGCGTGTTCACACACTGGACACCAAACAACCCTGAACTATCCGCTGCTT
>NW_906197.1:0-985 GCF_000209065.1 Trypanosoma cruzi | reverse complement strand
GTTGAGTTTCTGCTGCGGCGCGTCAAATCGCGACAAGTCCAGCGCGATCGCGGCAGTGAAGGTCACGTTGACAAGGCACAGACCACGCACACCGGGATCAGGATAGTCCAAAGAGCTGATGCTGCCACCGTGCACGCAGCGGACCTCCGTGTCCTTCGTGTCAGGGAGCGGGAGCGGCCCAAGACCGTCCGGAACCGCAGCTGGCACACACGTGTCACCGTGGCCGCCAGCAGCGCACACACACTCACAGCCGCTGATGCTGCTCGTCCTCGCAGCGAAGCACACAGCGTCCACCGTGCACGCACCACAGTCCAACACCGTCACGGGTGCTCCAATATTGAGGTCGACTCGGTAATTCGTCACAGGAGAGCCCCTTGCGTCGTTGCACACGCCGTAGATGATCGGGTGCGTGTCGGATGGTGGTAACCAGTTGCCCGTCATGTGTGCATGGGGCGACGGGTACGAGCCGGACGTGAAGCTGTTGTGTAGTATCGACCACAAACTCCGATCGCGGAACGCCACGCCATTCTCGTTGACAACGTACACAACGTAGGCGGTGCGGAACTCGTTGTCGCGGTGCACCAGCCAGCTGCCACCAGTCACGGTCAGCCTGTTTGCCATGAGCATGGCGAAGCCAAGACGGAAAGTGCTGGACACGATCTGCAGCACGCTGCCGCCAGCCACCGCAACGTCCCCAAACACACACGCGCCTTTGTAGTATTCGGTGCTCGGCGCACTCCACGAGCTGTTCTGTATGGAGAACACGGAGCCGTCGCCAACACGCAGGTCCGACGCAAGGGCGTACATCACGTGCGTCTGCGACATGACAATGCAGTTGTCCATGTAGAAGACGCTGGACAGGTTCACGCCGAGGCCGCGCTCCACAAGGATCGCAGCGCACGAGCCCCCGCCACACACCAGCGTCGACCGCGTCATGACAAACCGCGTCGACAGCAGCCGGACGCCGTCCAGGACAAAGCGCGGG
>NW_906196.1:0-985 GCF_000209065.1 Trypanosoma cruzi | reverse complement strand
ACTATCCGCTGCTTGGAGGAATTTCGCGAGCTCTTGCCCACACGGGTGCTGCACTCGGCTGATCGATTTCGAGCGGCTGCTGCAGCACACGTTGTGGTCCAAATTTTTGTTTCCGATTGTGAATGGTGGGAGTCAGAGGCACTCTCCGTCAATATCTGTTTGCGTGTTCACACACTGGACACCAAACAACCCTGAACTATCCGCTGCTTGGAGGAATTTCGCGAGCTCTTGCCCACAAGGGTGCTGCACTCGGCTGATCGATTTCGAGCGGCTGCTGCAGCACACGTTGTGGTCCAAATTTTTGTTTCCGATTGTGAATGGTGAGGATCAGAGACACTCTCTGTCACCATCTGTTTGCGTGTTCACACACTGGACACCAAGGAACCCTGAACTATCCGCTGCTTGGAGGAATTTCGCGAGCTCTTGCCCACACGGGTGCTGCACTCGGCTGATCGATTTCGAGCGGCTGCTGCATCACACGTTGTGGTCCAAATTTTTGTTTCCGATTGTGAATGGTGGGAGTCAGAGGCACTCTCCGTCAATATCTGTTTGCGTGTTCACACACTGGACACCAAACAACCCTGAACTATCCGCTGCTTGGAGGAATTTCGCGAGCTCTTGCCCACAAGGGTGCTGCACTCGGCTGATCGATTTCGAGCGGCTGCTGCAGCACACGTTGTGGTCCAAATTTTTGTTTCCGATTGTGAATGGTGGGAGTCAGAGGCACTCTCCGTCAATATCTGTTTGCGTGTTCACACACTGGACACCAAACAACCCTGAACTATCCGCTGCTTGGAGGAATTTCGCGAGCTCTTGCCCACAAGGGTGCTGCACTCGGCTGATCGATTTCGAGCGGCTGCTGCAGCACACGTTGTGGTCCAAATTTTTGTTTCCGATTGTGAATGGTGAGGATCAGAGACACTCTCTGTCACCATCTGTTTGCGTGTTCACACACTGGACACAAAACAACCCTGAACTATCCGCT
>NW_906195.1:0-985 GCF_000209065.1 Trypanosoma cruzi | reverse complement strand
TACGCGGGCACAGTCACCACGGCCTTCTTCACCTGCTTGCCCAGGTACGACTCCGCAATCTCCTTCATCTTTGACAGCACCATCGAGCTCACCTCCTCCGGGTTGAACGTCTTTGTCTCGCCGCGGAACTGCACCTGGATCACCGGCTTGTCGTCGCCCTTCGTGATGACCTTGAAGGGCCAGTGCTTCATGTCCGACTGCACAACGGGGTCGCTGAACTTCCGCCCAATGAGGCGCTTCGCGTCGAAGACGGTGTTCGTCGGGTTCATCGCAACCTGGTTCTTCGCGGCATCACCGATCAGACGCTCCGTGTCGGTGAACGCCACGTACGACGGCGTTGTGCGGTTGCCCTGATCGTTCGCAATGATCTCCACGCGCTCGTTCTGCCAAACACCAACGCACGAGTAAGTTGTGCCGAGATCGATGCCGATGGCTCCCTCGTACGTCATTTTCTTCTTCTTTCCTGCTGTTTTTTAAAAGTTAGCTCTCGACCTTGATTGACTCTGGCGTGCTCCGTGGCACAGGGCGGAGGAGCGGGGGAGAAAGGAGGAAAGGAAGCCGGCAGTACAAGGACACGCACACAGGCGGCAGCAGCAACAAAAATGGCAGAGGCAACCGTGGTGCCCTCAACGGCACAAGTGCCATCGCAATGACAATACAAATAACAACCGTAATAATAATAATAATAATAATAACAATAATAATAATGGAGAGCGAAGAAAAACAATAATAATAATAATAATAATAATAATGGAGAGGGGAAAAAACCAATAATAAAAATAGTGATGGCAGCTGGGTTTGTCGCAGACCTCTACGCTCTACAAGGGAGAAAACCAACGGGCTATTGGTTCGCGAGCAGACGCCGCCATGAGAACATCTTCGGGGATGCGCTCTCAGTCCACTTCCTCCACCTTCGGTCCTGACGAAGACGACGGGTTCGCGCCGCCAGGCATGCCCCCGGGCATACCTCCGGGCATTCCACCAG
>NW_906194.1:0-985 GCF_000209065.1 Trypanosoma cruzi | reverse complement strand
GTGTGGGGTAGTGGAATAATGCGATCCCTTTATTATTATTACATTTTTCGTTTGTGCAGGTGATATGTGTGCGCACCCGATCGTCTTTGGCCGCATGGCACATGCAATTCCTGCCGAATCAATTTTCTCTTTTTTTCTTTTTTTTCTTTCCGTGAGTCCTGCAGAAGTCTCACCCTTTTTTTCGTTTCATTTTTTTCCTGTTTTTTTGGTAATTCCCTGCGGATATGTTTTTGTCCCTGCCGTGTTGACTGTTACTTTGTGTCTTCTTGTCCCGTTTCCCGCCGCTGTCGGCTGTGCTTATGGCATTTCCCCATTTCTTCTGCTTTCTTCCCTGCTAGAGGCACCGATGGTCCGCGACGACGATTGTTTGTGCTCCCCTCTGCGATGGCACGAGGGTGACTGGGCGCCGGCCTGCTGAGCGCACTCGGAGGGGAGCGGACGGTGCGCGCGGTGCTCCGTTTGTGGGTTCGGGACGCCACCCACCGCCCCGGCTGTGGCCCAGCCGTCGAACTCCTCTTGTGGCTGTGTGCTGGCATGCCCTTCACCTTTGTATTTTGTTGCTGCGGGTGCGGATGGCAAGGCACAGGCACAAATGCACTGTTAGGGCGCTGCGGCGGCGCCGCTCCCCTCAGCGATGCCGGTGCTGTGTGCGGCTGCTGCCTCCCTCCGCGGCTATGGAGGGATGGGGGCCACGGAGGGACCGCACGGCGGTTCTCCCTCCCTCTCCCTGTGTGTGTGTGTGTGTGTGTGTGTGTGTGTGTGTGTGTGTGTGTGTGTGTGGCGGCGGATGAGTTCTCCATCTATTCGTCACCAGGACGGAGGAAAGGAAGGGATCACACAACAATAGAAGGGAGGAATGAGGGTAACGTGGAGGGGGAAATGATGGACCGAATATGTGTACACAGGCTGGAAGGGGAGTAAACGTGGTCGAGAGGGATGGTAAGGAAATACAAACAAATGATGCATGGGAGGATAGGGAGGAGAA
>NW_906193.1:0-985 GCF_000209065.1 Trypanosoma cruzi | reverse complement strand
AGCGGAACCCCCGGGTGATCCGTTGGGCGCATCAGAGGAGGCGCCAACCGACATGGCAGCTCCCTCAGTAGCCGTTCCACTTCAAAGGCAAAAGGGCGTGGCCGATAAGGGACGAGCTGCTGGGAACGTCAGGCCAAGGCGCGGGACGACGCACAGCGACAGTGCCAGTAGCAGTTCCGTGAAAAAGAGCGGGAAAAAGTCTTCGCGGGGCGGTTTCTTTTCCCGGATCCGCTGCACTTCATAAGAGAGCCATTTCCATCCACCGTTTATGTTTGTCTGTTTTGCTTTGTAATTGCTGTTTGCAAAATACGCCCATTTGTGTGGCGGTGCTCATTTTATATGTTTTTATGCGTGTGGTGCTTGTTTCTGCTGGGGTGGCGGATCTTCCTTTTTTGATTAGTTTATTGTGCGCATATTTTTGTGATTTCGTGTGCCTGTCGCTGCGTGTAATTTGTGCGGCTTTTGTGCCTGGAAGGGTTATAAATGGGACGGAGAGAGGAGCGGCACGGCGTTATTTTGTTGACCGCACGCAGTATTTTCCATTCCACTTGCACCATTTTACATGCAACGACATGCGTGGGAGCGTCGTGGTGGTGTGTGGGACGTCACTCCGCGCCGTCCCGCTCTTTCTTTCTTTTCTTTTTTTGTTCTGCTGCTTCTTTGGCCTTGTCGTACTCTTTTCATTGGTGCTTTGTTGTTGCTCTGTTTTTCCCCTCCCTGCCGGTGTCTGCGTGCTTGCCCGTACCTGCGGTGGCACGGGGCCCACGGATAAGAGCGCGAAAGGGACGAAACACGACCAACGAGCCTCCGTGATGTTCTGCCCGGATCCGTACGGCGCAATGCGGCTGATGCAGTACAACATGCAGCGCCGGGTCGTTCAACAAATGGTTGCCGAGACGCAGCGGCAGATGATGCAACAGGGATGCACGGTCCCGAATGAAATGCCGCCGTTGCCGGAGGGCTTTGGGAACATGGGCGGCCCAAA
>NW_906192.1:0-985 GCF_000209065.1 Trypanosoma cruzi | reverse complement strand
GTTTACACACTGGACACCACACAACCCTGAACTATCCGTTGCTTGGAGGAATTTCGCGAGCTCTTGCCCACACGGGTGCTGCACTCGGCTGATCGTTTTCGAGCGGCCGCTGCATCACACGTTGTGGTCCAAATTTTTGTTTCCGATTGTGAATGGTGGGAGTCAGAGGCACTCTCTGTCAATATCTGTTTGCGTGTTCACACACTGGACACCAAACAACCCTGAACTATCCGCTGCTTGGAGGAATTTCGCGAGCTCTTGCCCACAAGGGTGCTGCACTCGGCTGATCGTTTTCGAGCGGCCGCTGCATCACACGTTGTGGTCCAAATTTTTGTTTCCGATTGTGAATGGTGGGAGTCAGAGGCACTCTCTGTCAATATCTGTTTGCGTGTTCACACACTGGACACCACACAACCCTGAACTATACGCTGCTTGGAGGAATTTCGCGAGCTCTTGCCCACACGGGTGCTGCACTCGGCTGATCGTTTTCGAGCGGCCGCTGCATCACACGTTGTGGTCCAAATTTTTGTTTCCGATTGTGAATGGTGGGAGTCAGAGGCACTCTCTGTCAATATCTGTTTGCGTGTTCACACACTGGACACCAAACAAACCTGAATTATCCGCTGCTTGGAGGAATTTCGCGAGCTCTTGCCCACACGGGTGCTGCACTCGGCTGATCGTTTTCGAGCGGCCGCTGCATCACACGTTGTGGTCCAAATTTTTGTTTCCAATTGTGAATGGTGGGAGTCAGAGACACTCTCTGTCAATATCTGTTTGCGTGTTCACACACTGGACACCAAACAACCCTGAATTATCCGCTGCTTGGAGGAATTTCGCGAGCTCTTGCCCACACGGGTGCTGCGCTCGGCTGATCGTTTTCGAGCGGTCGCTGCATCACACGTTGTGGTCCAAATTTTTGTTTCCAATTGTGGAATGGTGGGAGTCAGAGACACTCTCTGTCAATATCTGTTTGCGTGTTACACAC
>NW_906191.1:0-985 GCF_000209065.1 Trypanosoma cruzi | reverse complement strand
CTGCGGTAGGAGGAGTATACAGAAATATATCTTTTTCTTTATTTTCCTTAGCTTGTGAAAGGGATGTTCGCGGGGGAGCTGGTCACCTAAATGAATATGTCCTGACGAAACGGAGATGTTTCTGCACGATTCTTTTCTATCTTATGAATTTTTGGAGGACGGTGATTGAAGGAACCAGGGAGCCGATAGCGACAGGACGGATTTTTCTTTACTTTTTATTTCTTACTTTCCCACCACCCCCTTTTTGATTCCCATCTCGCGGCGGGGCCTTGTGGCTGGCGGAGCCCAAGGTCTGCCACTTGGTAAGTAATATATATACATATATATATCCAATCCGAACAGAGCGTTCGACATGTCACGTGCGTGGGACCAACAGAATAAATAAATATATGCGGAGCAAACAACGAGGATTTGGCGGACCCACTGCCTCTCCATTTACTCACACTTCCTTCCCGTCGTATTTTATTCCTTTGGGATACTTGAGGATCCGGCCAGCAGCCCAGGCGAATAATCCGGTGCGATTCCCTTTGACGCTGCCACCCGCGGACGGACCAGCCGTGGCGGAGGAAGCGCTGGCGCAGCATGTGTTGCAGGGGTTCATGGCAATGTGTCACGCCGGGTCGTCGGTGGAGCTGCTCTGCTCCGTGTCCTCCGCGCGCCTGCAGCAGACGATTGCGGAGCGCTACCCACCAGCGTATAATCGTTTTTTGTTGGAGAGGCGTTGGCGCGGCAAGTGGCGTTGCTTTGCGGAGGAAATTGTGGGACTGTGCTGCTTCCTCGACACCCTGAGGGACTACGCTGGGGCCAAGGATCTGGAGATTCACGTCGCGTTCAGCGAGTTGCGGCGCTGTCTGCAGGGGGAGAGTCACTGCGCGGTGCGGCTGACGGACGGCAGCGTTGGCGCGCCACTGCGGGAGCATCTTCTCCGGGAGGGCGTCCTGCATCGCTGGTGTGACGAGACGGTGAGGGCGGCGCGGACGGACGG
>NW_906190.1:0-985 GCF_000209065.1 Trypanosoma cruzi | reverse complement strand
CCGTCTTTAATTTCATTTTAGTAAATGAACTGATTCTAATTTATTAGGTTCATTATAATATGAGTATACTTCTTCAATCGTTGTTGGTAATATTGGTGCTAAAATTTGAATCAATGATTTAATAATCTTAGCAAAAACACTTTGTACTTGTCTTCTTTCTAAATCATCTACCTTGTTTAAGTATAAAATGTCTTTTGTAATTGAAATATAATATGAACTTAAATCAATAATAAAGTTGTTTACTTCTTTAATTACATTAACAAATTTATAGTTATCATAGAAATTAACAACTTTAGCTTCCAAATTATTAAGTTTTTCAATCATTAAAGCATGAATTGAATCTAATTCTACAAAATTAAAATCAAAATCAGATATTCCGCCTAACATAAATTTAATTGTGTTTCTTAATTTACGATAGATTTCAACGTTTTGATCTAAAATCTTGTTATCAATTGTAATATCAGCTGTATATTCTGAATTTGCTGCTCACAATCTTAAAATATCAGAACCATATTTATTAACAACTTCTAATGGATCAACAGTGTTACCTAATGATTTAGACATTTTGCGACCTTTTCCATCTAAAGTAAAACCATGTGATAAGAAGGCTTTAAAAGGACTCTTGTTACGCCATGCTACAGAGTTAATCATTGAACTATTGAATCATCCACGATATTGATCTGAACCTTCTAAATAAAGGTCGAAAGGCGCTTCGATTCCAGAAGGTCTTACACCTAACGACGTGGAACCTGAGTCAAATCAAACGTCCATAATATCATTTTCTTTGCTAAAACCTAATCCTCTATATTTTTCTGGTAATAATTCATCCACGGTTTTTTCGTATCATATATTTGAACCAAATTCTTCAATTAAATTAATTACATAATCAAAAATTTCTTCTTCTAAAACTGGATTCTTATTTTTGTCGTAAAAAACAATAATTGGAACACCTCAACTTCTTTGTCTTGAAATACATCATGTATCA
>NW_906189.1:0-985 GCF_000209065.1 Trypanosoma cruzi | reverse complement strand
TTCCGGATCCCACTATACCAGACGGCGGCGTGTCTGGAACGGACACCCCCCGTGGAATGGCCGCCGACACCGGCCACCGACCCGCGGCAAGACCCGTGGCTGCAGGAAAGAGTGCCGACGAGACGTTACCTCCACAAGCGCGAGTGGCCCAACTGGCTGGATGTATGCCGCACAGTCATGCTGGGATACAACGCCTCGGCGCCGGATGAACGCAGCCGCAAACAGGTGGCCATCATGGACCTGGTGCGACACCACTTACGACTGCCGGAGAAACCGAGTAGTCGTCGTTACGCCACCCGCACCAACCACAACAAGCAGCATAACACCGACCCTCCCATCGACCATTTCAACAACACGACCGTCGGAGTCGTGCCGAGCGATAGGGAGACCACGAACGACGAGGAGGGCTCGGTCAGCGATGCGAAGGAGCAACAGGACCCGACGGCCCACCAGACAGAGCGCATACTTACCGCGTCCGACATATACAAGGCGAGACGCGCAGAGACACTGTGCACACTGCAGGCAACGGGACGCGCAGCCGCGCTCCTCACGGCGGCGGAGGCGGAGCCGGTGGTGTTTTCCCCCGAGCTGGTCCAAAGCCTTGACGACCTCTACCCGCAAGAGGACACGCGTACGTATCCCGAGCCCGCCGTCAGTGCACCCCTGGTCACGTTCGACAGCAAGGACGTGGCCAAGATGATTGAGAGCCGCCTTACGCGAGGCGCAGCACCGGGTCTTGACGGCTGGACACGGGAGCTGCTGTACCCCCTCACGAAGGACAAGGCGCTCCTCATGGAGATCACCGCCATTCTGACGGACATGGCCAACGGAAACGTGGCCCCGGAGGTGGCACACCGCCTCAGGGCAACCAACCTCACGGTGCTGCGGAAGCCAAACAAGAAGTTCCGCCCGATCGGCGCCGAGTGCGTGTGGGCAAAGGCTATATCCCTCATGGCGGTGGACGCGGTCATGCCAGCCCTCAAAA
>NW_906188.1:0-985 GCF_000209065.1 Trypanosoma cruzi | reverse complement strand
AGGCCTTGCCATACTTTTTTCCTTGCAACCTGCATATCCGGGCCTGGTTTAGCCCTCTCGTGGAAATTGCCCTCTTCCTACGGGAAACTCTGGTAAAAAAAAAAGATGCATGAAGGCTAACCTGGGAATGGATTGAGGGGGAAACAAGCATGTTCTGAGAAGAGAGACCAGTAAAGAGAGGCAGGTGCAGAAAGAATACATATGAATGCTACAATGGCCAGTAAATACAGATATTTCTTCATATCTGCTCGGGTTTAATATTTGTGTTCAATGTACTTCGAACATTGCACTTTTGGTATCTGATTTGCAGTCGTTGATGCATGCCTTTGTGCCAGGGTCTTTTTTTTCTGTCACTTTCTTTCATATTTTTTTTTTCCTCTATTTTTGTGTTTTGGCTTTCACAACAGGCCTTCTACGTGTCGGCTTTGTGTGGGATAAGGTGTTGCAAGGAGAATCACGGACGCACTGCCATCGGGGTGCGAGGGCGAGTAAAGAAGGGTGTGAAAGCGTGTCACGGAGGCCACAGTGGGAGGGTTGAAGAGGGTTATTTGCGAGCGGCGGAGTATTTTGCTCCACAACATTCATCTACGAGGCGGAAGGGAAGAACAGCAGAGAAAAGAAATTAAGAAAAAAAAAAGAAGACGTGTGGAGGGCGCACGAGTAAAGGGAGGGATTCTTGCTTTTGCCAACAACAGGGTTCGTGAGGGATGAAGGGACAGGCGGGCACAAGGACGGCACCGAAGAACATCTCCGTGTTTCTTCGTGTGCGCCCCACCATAGCCCGTGAGTCGAAGGCCTCATGCAACAACTTGAAGTTTGACCCCAGTGATCCTCAGAGAGTCACCGTGACTCGAAAGAGCGGCTCAAGGCCGATTTCCAAGTCATTTGTATTCAACAAAGTCTTTACCCCGACGACAGGACAGAAGGAGGTGTACGAAGATTTTGCACGTGGTGCTGTGGACGCCGCTTTTGACGGTCAGCATGG
>NW_906187.1:0-984 GCF_000209065.1 Trypanosoma cruzi | reverse complement strand
TCGCCGTCGGCGTCCAGTTTGACTGCAGAAGCCCACGCAGCAAACTCGTCGAACGTCACGGACCCAGTGCCGTTCTTATCGAGCTCCTTGAACAGCGCCGCGGGATCCTCGACCTTGGCGCCCCACGCCTCAAGCTTGGGCACGGCGCGCTTGAGCTCCTCCTCGTCGACCAGCATGTTGCCGGAGGCGTCAATCTCGTCGAACATCACCGTCAGCTCGAAGAAGTCGTAGATGTAGCACAGCATCAGACGGAACTCCAGAAATTCAACAAAGTCCTCGGAGCCCTTGTTCTCCAGCTTGCTGCCCAGGGCCCTCGCCTTGTCGAACGCACGCTTCGTGATGTCGCGCACTCGCGGCGTGAACTCGTCCAACTTCAGCACCTCGAGGCAGCCGCTGTGCACCTCATCGTAGCACAGCTTCCCAGTCTCGTTCTTGTCGAACTTCTTGAAGAGCTCGATGCGGCGCTGTTTTGCCTCGGCGGTCTTCTCACGAGGAATCGCCTGGCGAATGCGCTCCCACGCTTCCTTGCGGTCCTTGGCGTTCTTGCCGTCCTTATCGCTCGCCAACCCCTTGTCGCTCGTCGAGCCCTTCGACCCACAAGCACCCATCTCGTTGCTCTCCTTGACTCGGCTTATTATCGACTGTTGCACAACCTGCGCGCAAGCACACAAACCCACAACAGAAAGAGAGAGGTGGCACCAAGGCCCACAGCGGCACAGAAGACACACAGCAACAAGGGCACAGGAGCCCACACACACACACACACACACAACGACAGTAGAAGGTAAAAATGACCATCAACTACATAAAGTGGAGAATGTGCTCCGCCCAGCAAAAACAAGTGCCCCGCCGCATGCGGACACGGTGTTTACATTGGCAACGGCGCGGGCACATCACTCTGCGGCCGCGAGCTTCACGCGCTCTCCGGCACGTTGTCCGGGTCGCCGTCGGCGTCCAGTTTGACTGCAGAAGCCCACGCAGCAA
>NW_906186.1:0-984 GCF_000209065.1 Trypanosoma cruzi | reverse complement strand
AATGCTGCCGCCATGTCGAGTGTCTGAATTTCGGGTATGTCCGTCAAACCACGTGCGGAAAGTTCAGCCCAAACGCGCCGTGCAATGGCGGCAGTGTCGTCTGCCACGCTTACCTCAATGAGCGGCCCCTCGGTTGGTGGACGGCACCGCGTCGCACAGTACAGCAGCCTTTGACGCACGCGCCGCCCTTCCCTTCTGTCCGCCTTGAAAGTGCGGTGGGCAGAACCACGGCGACGGACTCGGTCGAAGCAGATGTCCACTAGTGCATCCGTGCCATCGGGGTGTGACCATACCACTGTCAATGCCCTGAGCCCGAGATCGGCGTAGTCGTCGCGTGCGGCCTCACCGAGGTTCATCTTGTCGATGATGAGGTGCGTGTGGCCACCTCGCTGCGCGCGCCGAATGGCGTCAAGAAACTGCCGCCTTCCGCCGGCCTCGTCTTGGTTGATCCAGCATGGCGAAAGCCCTGCCTGGCGCAGCAGAGCGTACAGGGTGCGGGAGAATGTGGACTTGCCGCAGCCCTGCGGAC
The DNA here is from genome assembly GCF_000209065.1 of Trypanosoma cruzi. Taxonomy (NCBI): domain Eukaryota; phylum Euglenozoa; class Kinetoplastea; order Trypanosomatida; family Trypanosomatidae; genus Trypanosoma; species Trypanosoma cruzi. The sequence goes on along the minus strand of NW_906186.1, from coordinate 455 downwards.
CAACGCAGACGACAGCGTCGGGGTCGCTGGTGACGGCGTCGTCACCGGACGGCTCGTAATGCATCACTTGGGACCGCAGGTGCGCATCGGCGGCGACACACTGCGTGAACTGGCTTTGCAGCGTGATCCATCGGCGGCGCAGGTCTTGCAGCCCGCCAAGGTCCGTTCGCGCCGTTTGCCGCCCCGTCACATGCAGCCACGCTGCAAACCGCACAAGGTAGTCGAGGCGTTCCGCTTCCCAGTCGCCGAGGCACCGGCGCACCTCCTCTGGCAGCCCGGCGAGCTTGCCTGCGAGCCTCGAGCGGAGCGCCACACCGCACAAACGGTGCGTGACGATGTCCTCCTGCGCCGCACGCTCCATTGCGTATGCGTGGGACCGCTGCCTCCACATCCGCACAACAACCCCCGCCTCGTTGCAGCCGTTCACCACCGCACCCTCACAGTAAGACGACGCG
>NW_906185.1:0-984 GCF_000209065.1 Trypanosoma cruzi | reverse complement strand
GCGTTCGACAAGGCGAGGCCCCTGGCAGCAAGCTGGAGAACAAGGGCTCCGAGGACTTTGTTGAATTTCTGGAGTTCCGTCTGATGCTGTGCTACATCTACGACTTCTTCGAGCTGACGGTGATGTTCGACGAGATTGACGCCTCCGGCAACATGCTGGTCGACGAGGAGGAGCTCAAGCGCGCCGTGCCCAAGCTTGAGGCGTGGGGCGCCAAGGTCGAGGATCCCGCGGCGCTGTTCAAGGAGCTCGATAAGAACGGCACTGGGTCCGTGACGTTCGACGAGTTTGCTGCGTGGGCTTCTGCAGTCAAACTGGACGCCGACGGCGACCCGGACAACGTGCCGGAGAGCGCGTGAAGCTCGCGGCCGCAGAGTGACGTGCCCGCGCCGTTGCCAATGTAAACACCGTGTCCGCATGCGGCGAGGCACTTGTTTTTGCTGTGCGGAGCACATTCTCCACTTTATGTAGTTGATGGTCATTTTTACTTTCTACTGTCGTTGTGTGTGTGTGTGTGTGTGTGGGCTCCTGTGCCCTTGTTGCTGTGTGTCTTCTGTGCCGCTGTGGGCCTTGGTGCCACCTCTCTCTTTCTGTTGTGGGTTTGTGTGCTTGCGCGCAGGTTGTGCAACAGTCGATAATAAGCCGAGTCAAGGAGAGCAACGAGATGGGTGCTTGTGGGTCGAAGGGCTCGACGAGCGACAAGGGGTTGGCGAGCGATAAGGACGGCAAGAACGCCAAGGACCGCAAGGAAGCGTGGGAGCGCATTCGCCAGGCGATTCCTCGTGAGAAGACCGCCGAGGCAAAACAGCGCCGCATCGAGCTCTTCAAGAAGTTCGACAAGAACGAGACTGGGAAGCTGTGCTACGATGAGGTGCACAGCGGCTGCCTCGAGGTGCTGAAGTTGGACGAGTTCACGCCGCGAGTGCGCGACATCACGAAGCGTGCGTTCGACAAGGCGAGGGCCCTGGGCAGCAAGCTGAGAACAAG
>NW_906184.1:0-984 GCF_000209065.1 Trypanosoma cruzi | reverse complement strand
CTGCGATATCCGTTGCGAAGTAGCAGCGCATGCTTGGTGGCCGCCACATTTAGCGTCAGTCGTGGATCGAGATCCATGCCGAGAAGCTTCGTAGTTCGCGATGCCCCCATGGTCATGACTGGGATTTGACATCCAGCCACTACCAGGGGCCACCTTCCTTCACGATCATAATCTGACTCCGTGTGCGTGGATAGTGTGAACCAAGCAGCTTCACACTTTGACGGGTTGATGGCCAGGCCATTTTCCTGACTCCACGCATGCAGTTTTTGAAGAACCATGTTGGCAGTGGGAATGGCGTCTTCCCGGGACTGCCCCTTAACGATAATAGAGAGGTCGTCCGCATACATGTCTGCTGTGACACCCGCAAAGCTGTTCAGCAGATTGAGAAGTGGGTGTACGTAAAGGGAGAACAAATATGGTCCCAGCACGGACCCCTGAGGAACTCCTCGCAGCATGGGACGCCGATCGCTGTGTCTGTGGCCAACTCGTGTCTTCGCGTAGCGACCACATAGAAAGTTTCTAAGCCACCTTCTACAATTCACCCCCGGAATATTAGCCAGCAAGCGACTGAGGACTCGATGATCTATGGAGTCAAAAGCCTTGCTGAAATCAACCAGCACCAGCAGGGTCCGATGGGGTCTGTAGTGGAGTTGATTGCCAATACCGCTTTTCTTGGGAAGGCTCACTTGGAAATAGTGATTTCTATTATGCTCCACTTCGTGTATCAGGTGTGCCAGCTGCATCGTCGTGGTACGCATACTACGATATGCATACTGGTGGGGGTGCGGCGTCCACACCCAAAGCAATCTCTTCAGTACCATTTTCTCAGCAACCTTACTCACAATGGAGGTAAGGCTGATGGGTCGATATGACTCAAGCAGTTCCGGCGACTTACCGGGTTTTAAGAGTGGAACGATGGTGGCGCGTCTACACTCAACCGGAATCGTACCGGTCGTCCAACTGTGGTTAATGCAACGAAGAAGG
>NW_906183.1:0-984 GCF_000209065.1 Trypanosoma cruzi | reverse complement strand
GCAGCACAACGTCCGGAGAGAAGCGTTTCAAGCGTGGAACAAAGATATCGTCCACCACACGCTCAAACACGGCATCACTCACAACCTCCTCGCAGCACGCTGGATCATTGGCCGCGGTGTGAACAGCAACGTTACACACATTGCGGTAACGCCCTATATAAGCGGTGTCGCCGCGAGGGTCATAGGGGTAAAAGTTGCCATGGTCGTAACGATGCAGCGAGAGATACAAAAGAGGCGAGACAGAAGTCCCGCCGTACGGTGGCGGCTCTTCCTCCACAAAGGACTGTGTTCCCTCACCGTGGTGTACGTCAAGGTCAACTATCGCTATGCGTGGAGGCGGCCCACCGTCACTATCACCGGATCCGTTGTTATTGTCACGCCAATCCTTTAGCAGCTGACGCGCCGCAATGGCGACGTTGTTGGCAAGACAGAAACCGCCTGGTGTGTCCGATGTGCAATGGTGGCCTGGGGGACGCACTAGACAAAAAGCAAATGAGGGCGCTCCAGAAAGTGCGCGACGCGCCGCGTCAATAACGGCCCCGACGGCAAGGCGAGTAGCTACACTGCTTGTCATATCGTTACAGTATACATCACTTTTGAGTGGCGGTGGCAATGCGGTGCCCTGCTCGACAAATTCACGATACCGTGAGACATTGTGACATAACGCAATTTCCTCAAGTGTTGCCAGCCGGGGTGGAAGCCAGTACGAAGGTGGAATCACACCACTCACAGAAGTATCATTAACATCGCCCCGAGTGGCTCCCGTCATTGTATCAACTTCCCCCTTATCAGGGCAAAGTAGTTCTTCTGGCAACAACTCGCCAGCGCGTGGCGCTGACCTTAACAACTCAATAGCCCGCTGCAAGCGATATGGCGTCTCTGGTATACGATCAATAGGCGGCACATGGAGCAACATGCGTGAATCGTACGCCCAAATCACCGATGCATCTGGGGGTTGCAAGGAGAGCATCCCACCGCTATCAT
>NW_906182.1:0-984 GCF_000209065.1 Trypanosoma cruzi | reverse complement strand
GCACAGCCCCAGCGCCGACTGCACCAACAGCCCGTCCACGTACAGCGCACCGCGCGACGACAGCGCCACGCCGCCAACCACCAACACGCCAACAGCGTCGCGGAACACCGCCGCCACGTGCGTGCGCGCAATGGTCAGCACGCTCCCCGTCAGATTCACGCTGTGCAACACGAGGCACGCGGACGCGTCGCCAAGGCCGTGGTCTCCGCGGTACGCAACACGCGCCTCTGCAATCAGCACCGAGTCCACCACAGTGACGCGCGAGCCCGGCGGAAAGCGGTTCGCCACCACCACGCCGCCGCCGGAGCGCGACACAAGCCCGCTGATCAACACATCAACGCGCTCGCCAGCAGGCGGATCAGACAGCCACCCAACAACGTACAGGCTCGCTCCGCCCACAAACGTGCAGTTCGCCAGCGTCACGTTGCGCACGCTCCCCGACATCGACACCACGTCCACCACGACGTCCGCCGCAAATGTCACACCAACGTAGCACGCCACCGACGTCCCGAAGCCGGCGCTCTCCTCCACACCCACACGCACGTCCCGCACGCACAAGTCGGCGCTGTCGGTGCTCGGTGGCTCAGGGACAGCAACGGGCAGGCACGCATCGCCATGGCCGCCCTCAGCGCACGTGCAGGCACAGCCATCACTCGAGACCGTCGTCGTGTACGCAGGGAAGCAAGACGCCGCAAGGGTGCATGGGTCCCCGCAGGTCAGGATGGTGGCATTGTACACGGACGGGATGCTGTATTTCGCCTCCTCCCCGCCGTTCACAGTGTTGCACGCGGCCACAATCGCTCTGTTTTTCATATCGCGGGGCCCGGTGGATATTCGCAGAACTGTCGGCGTGCCCGTGCTGGACATGAATTTGTTGCCGGACACAGACACCGTGGAGTCACGGAGATTCACCTTTGATCTCAAAACGGCAAAAGCTTCCGATGGGGACACGCGGCAGAGGTTGCCGCTCAACTGCAGCCAGGA
>NW_906181.1:0-984 GCF_000209065.1 Trypanosoma cruzi | reverse complement strand
GAATGCCAAGCCGCACACCCAACTCCCGTACCTCATCCTTGTGATAGTCGCAAAGGGGCTCTATAATTCGTCCAGCATCACGCAACTGACGAACAAGAGCGGTATCGTTATGATGTGTTTTAATGGCATCCGCCGTAAGACTGGCGTACGATGAACCGGACTCGATGAGGTCAGGGCGTAGCGTGCCTTGGGCAAGCAACAGATTATTCACATCCAATTGAAGATCTCGAATAACGGTATCGCACACAGACATAAATGTATTGCCAATTATCACACGTTTTTCTTCAGGATCTGTCACCTCACAGAGTTTCCCCGTTCTATACGGCGCACATTTGCGCCTGGTGGGCATTTCAGTCGTCGCTTCTGCAAATTGCGCACGGGCATCCACGACAACCACAGACACCCCGGCCTCCCTCAAAGCGGCCACAACTTCTTCAGTCTCTCTGAGACGCATAAACCCGTGATCAATGTGTACACACACCACCCTCTCAGGTCCGAGAGCCTTTAGCAGCAGCACCGCACACACAGTGCTGTCAACTCCACCAGATGCTAGGCACAATACCTTTTGTCCTTGAGCAGTGCGTTTACGAATCATGCGAAGTGCAACCATCTCCCGGTCCTCCATGGTGAAGTTAAAGTGGCAACCACAGAGAGTCAGAAAATTCTTGAACATTTGCATCCCATGCTCTGTCAGCTCCACTTCTGGATAAAATTGCACACCAAACAAAGGAAGTTGCTGATGCTAAACTGCAGCGACGATATTTGCACTGCTGCGTGCTACGACCTTCAGCTGCGGTCCAGAGTCCGTGATCGAGTCACCATGCGTCAGTAGAACTTTTTCTCCTGAACCCAGTCCTTTAAAGAGTGGAGACGATAAATCCATCCATATTTCGTCCTGCCCGTCCTCTCGCACGGCTGCTCGGCCAACGGTTCCCCCGAAAGTCCGTGCCAGAAGCTGCATCCCATAACATATGCCAAGCAGAG
>NW_906180.1:0-984 GCF_000209065.1 Trypanosoma cruzi | reverse complement strand
GCCCAGCGTTACTCTAATGTGGAAGAGGCGCATGCTAACTTGTCGGCTCGCTTCAGCGCCCTGGAAGCGCAGGCTGCTTGCGGGACGCGGAGACGCCGTGTCAGCGAGATGCGCCCACCTCTTGGAGAGGGCCGCCAGATGAATCCCCACGCACGCCCGAAGCTGGCGCAACTACGCGGCCACATTGACCGCATCGTTTGATGGCTGGGGGCGTGTCAGTGTCCACGTTTCCCCAACGCATTCTTACGGGAGTGAGGAGGCGGTTTAACACCCAAGCGTCTCAGGGCAAATTTGGGGAGACCACATCTTTCCCACTTGACGAATATGCCTTCCCGCACCTCCTCCTTGGACGCGCATTCCGGTATGGTGGATCAGGTACTGCATTTCGTTGCGTTCGGCGTCGCCACCCGGGCCCCGCGCATATGGAATGAGGGCATCTCCGGAGTCATCGCCGACCTTCTGAGCGCATACAGTTATTATTGGCACCAGGCGGATGCTCAGGCTCAAATTGCCTTTGGCAGTCTGTTATCGTGGACACGAGCACTGGATATAGATCGGGTTCCCGCAGATTGCTTTAAGGATTTTGGCAGGGCCCTACTGCAGGCATTCCGGATGCAGACCATGATAACAAGCGGGCCCAGCATCCCGCTTTCTTAATTTTGCGCCCGCATTTGCACGCAACAACAGCGATTGTTGTGATGCCAATTGTGTCATATTTGTGGACACGACCCATCTACATGCAACGTGCGCGGCGTAGCCGGGGGGAATTGCTCGCAGCACGGACTACGGCAGCCCCGCCACTTCCCACCAACTCGCAGAGACTTCGCACCGCACCGCCGACGCTCCATCCGATATTTTAAATTGCCCGACGCAATCGTTGAGAATGGCAATGGAGCTTATCCGCCAACGACGCTCGACTGTGATACGACGAAAGACCAACATCTCCGCTTTGGGCCGGCCACACAAGGAGGGCGAACGATGTGG
>NW_906179.1:0-984 GCF_000209065.1 Trypanosoma cruzi | reverse complement strand
AACAAAAAGGAAGTGCCCGACAGGCGAAAATGCATTCTTGACACCGTCCTCGACGCCATCGGCTCCACCCCCTGCATCCGACTCAATCACGTGCCGAAGAAACACGGCGTGTGCTGCGATGTGGTTGCAAAGTGTGAATTCCTCAACCCCGGTGGCAGCGTCAAGGACCGCATTGCTCGGCAAATGATTCTGGACGCAGAGGCGAGTGGCCGACTGCGCCCCAATCAAACAATTATTGAGGCGACAAGTGGGAACACGGGCATCGGGCTCAGTCTGGTGGCTGCGGTGAAGAAATACCCCATGATCATCACCATGCCCAAAAAGATGTCACATGAGAAGGAGGTGACCCTCCAGGCCCTGGGAGCAGAGGTGATTCGAACGGAGACCGCATTGCCATGGGATCACCCGGATAGTCTCATTGGCATGGCTCGGCGTCTGGAGAAGGAGAAGGGCTACGTGTTGCTGGACCAGTACCGGAACCCAAGCAATCCGAAGGCGCACTACGAAGGCACGGCTCAGGAGATTTACGATCAGTGCGGTGGAAAGGTTGACATGGCGGTGTTCACCACTGGGACGGGCGGCACAATGGCCGGAGTGGCAAGGCGATTGAAGGAATTGCTGCCCAACATTGTCATTGTCGGCGTCGATCCGTACGGGAGCATTTTGGCCGATCCCTCGGTACCGCTGGATCCGAAGCCGTACCTCGTTGAGGGCATCGGGTACGATTTTGTGCCAGATGTCTGCGAACGGAAGTACGTTGATCGGTGGGTGAAGTCCGCTGACAAGGAAAGCTTTGCGCTGGCGTCGGAGGTTCACCGCGAAGAGGCGCTCCTCGTCGGAGGGAGCAGTGGTGCCGCCATGTGGGGTGTGCTGCAGGCAGCGAAAGATCTTCGTCCTGACCAGCGGTGCGTTGTGGTATTCCCGGATGGCATCCGCAACTACATGACAAAGTTCCCGGACAAGAATTGGCTGGTGGAGAACGGC
>NW_906178.1:0-984 GCF_000209065.1 Trypanosoma cruzi | reverse complement strand
GCGCTGAGAAACAACCCACAGGACAGGTGACCAGCACAGACGTTTCGGTTGCTTTCGAGTCAAAGAGTGAAGAAATCACCGCCAGCTATGCGAAATTGAATGAGGATGATCCTGAAAAACAACGAGGAAGAAACGGCGTCGATGATCCGGTGCCTGCAGCGCTTCCTTCCCCGGTTGTCGCGGGATCATCTGTTCCTGAACCTGCCATCGCAGCGGAGAGCGCAGGGAATGATCGTCCAGATGACAATGCCCAGTTTCACCAGGGCAAAACGGCCCAGCAAGCCACGCTGAGTGAAGAGAATAAATCGATGCAACGGGGTTCAGAATTGCAGCCACAAGACCCACAGCCAGCGGAATTAACGGAGGTTACCGATGTTGAAATGTACTCTGGAAGTTATGATGAAGAAATGCCAGAGGAGGAGGGAGAAGCGGATGACAGGAGTGGCGGATCAACGTCTTCAGTGGGTGCATCATCGGATATGGATACGGCCACCGAAACAGTTGACAGTGGGCACCAAGTGCAACAAAGCACTGAGCCTGCCACTGAAAGCGACGACGTGCGGTCCACTGGAACCGGAACCACCGGCGCGGAGCAAAGCCTCAGCCTCGAGGCGGGGGACGGAAATTCCGAGAGAACAATGGGCTCAGACAGCAGCCTCACTCCTTCAAGGACTGACGCCGAACCTACATCCGCGGAGGACACCGACGAGGTCTCTCGGAATGAAGGAAGCGAATTTTCTTTTGAGGACGGCAAGGAGGTGCCACAGACGGTCGACACCAAACCGGAGAATACAAACACCACGCCTGGAGGCGAAGGGATCCCCTCAACAAAAGGCGCGGCACGACACTCGGACAACGTCACCTTCACCGGGGAAATTGCGGAGCTGCTGTCCATGGGTCTAAACCGTGACAGCACCGTGCATGTGTGTGTGTCTCGGGGTGTTGTTGCTGCTTCTTCTGCTGGGGCTGTGGGGCATTGTGGCT
>NW_906177.1:0-984 GCF_000209065.1 Trypanosoma cruzi | reverse complement strand
CGGATGACATTGTGAGCGTGTTTGCCACTGAGCTAAAAAATGCGGTCGCGCGACTCCTTTTCACGTAAAGTATTAATGTCGATCTTCGAACAATCGAGCACATTTGCGTTGTCCCCTGGAAAACGAAAAAGACGTGTTTAGGATGCGCAGCCGCAGCGTGGTTACTACTGTAAGTCGTCATATATCTAACGCCCGAGGCCACCGCTGCAGCTTGGATAATTCGACACGTCGTGCTGTATCTAACGTCCGGGGCAGCCGCTGCAACTTGGATAATTCGACACGTCGTCCCGTATCTAACGTCCGGGGCCACCGCTGCAACTTGGATAATTCGACACGTCGTGCTGTATCTAACGTCCGGGGCAGCCGCTGCAACTTGGATAATTCGCACGTCGTCCTGTATCTAGCGTCCGGGGCCACCGCCCTACCATTTTTTATTTCTTGCGGCGGCCAACCCCGGCAGTAAGGACAAAAAAAAGAATCGCGTTTTCTTTAATGTTTTTCCTGTTTGGGGGCGGGGATCTTGTTTTCTATGATTGTCTCTTTTTTTTTGTCTGTTCCAGGTTGGTTTTGAGGACGCTTGATGTGCCTGCTGGGTGATCGCCGGCTTTTTTATTGGTGATTGCGTATTTTTGGCTTACCGGTGTGCCGCTCAGCGCCATTTTGTTTTACTTCTTTTCTGCTTATTGGGGCGTGTTGTTATTCGTCACGCGTCAGCACACACCGAGCAACACGTCAAAAAAAAAAAATGCAGGTTTTTTCCCCCTCGCGAGGGCCTCGGCAGCCACAATCCTGTGCGTGCGTGCATTCTCAGCGTTTTAAGCACGGCATGTGTGTGCATGTGTGTGTGTGTTTGTCAGCGCCTATACTTGCAGAGCAGCTGTGCGCCACAAGAGAGTCTGAAGAAAGCAACGGCAGAGAGAGGCAGATAAGCACACACGCAAATTACTCATATCATCACACACACACACACGCAGCCGCGGAATG
>NW_906176.1:0-984 GCF_000209065.1 Trypanosoma cruzi | reverse complement strand
GGACCGGCTATCTCTTCTATTCTTCCAGGCAAATGGACGGGAACTCTTCCAGAAAGGGCAATCATCGCGAAGCGGAGGCTTAGGTTTCTCCGTGCTAACACCCCAGAAGCCATTTGCTGGAAAATGTACATGGGATAGCCGGCTCTACACAGAGGCTCAACGGCTGGCAAAAGAACATTGTCCTGAGATGCTTGGCGAGATTGCAAAGCGCATTGCACTTCAATCAAATGACCCGAAAGAGGCAGGTGCAGTGTTGGAGGAACATGGAGAGTATCAGCTGGCCGTGGATACATACATCGGCGCCACACCGGAGCGGGTGCCTAATCCTAACGTTTTGGCCAGTCTCTGGGTGCGTGCGGTGAAGGTGGCCCAGAAGCATGATCGCAATATGCTTAAGGGAGTCCTTCGCATTGCCACGGAGAAGTTAAAAGATGCCAAGCGATATGTTGAGGCGGGTAAATGCTTAGAGGACTGCGAAGACTACAAGGGTGCAATCAACATGTATGTACAGGGCAAGAAGTTTGACCTCGCGGAATATCTGGCCAAACGCATCAGCCCTGAGTTGGAAGACTACGTGAAGCGGGCCATTGTGCAGGACAGCATTGAAAATGGTGGAATGAAGGACGCCAAGGTGGTTGAGGAAATTGATCCAGAGTTTGCACTCAAGGCTTACATTGCCAACAACGACTGGGAGAATGCCATCCGTATAGCGAAGCAATTGACTCCGGAAAAAATGAAATACGTGGCAGGGTTGCAGATGAAGTACCATCTTAACAAAGATGAACTAACAAACGCTCTTGACGTGGTGGAGGAGTTACCACTTGATACAGGCGACTTTCGCTTCTATGACACATGGTTGGATATGGCCGAGAAACTTGTTTCCATGATGCCACTGAAGGCTGAAAGCAATTTGAAGTTAGATGGCTTCCACAGAAGCCTTATCAATGTCTCAGAGAGCATGGCCACATCTGGACAAAAACCAGA
>NW_906175.1:0-984 GCF_000209065.1 Trypanosoma cruzi | reverse complement strand
CCTGTCCGCCCCGAAATTGGCGGAGGTGGCGTTAGGAAGCCCTCGACTGCCTTCCCCATCCCCCCGGGAGGCGGGGAATGGGCTGGGCGGGATGGCTCGGTCGTTCCGAGCGAGCGAGAGGGAGAGGGGAGGAGAATGAAACGCCCCTTTGCGGAGTGCATGACCGTGATTGGGACGTCGCTGTTCGCGTTTCTTTTGTTTCTTTTTGAATTAATTGACGCTGCCCTGCTCCTTGTGCCCCCGTTTGGGCAAATGTGTCTTTGGCCCGGACCGAGCGTGCCTTGAATGGTGCCCATGGGCTTTTTGGATGCGCTCTTTTATGGTGTTCCCTCTCTTTCGCCCCTCTCCCACGACTATTTCCCCCTCAGCCTCATTTGCGTTTCTTTTTTTTTTGTCACGTCCAGTTGTGTTCGTACCTTGGTCCGATGGCAAGTGCACTGTAACGTCACGCCGACGTCAACGTCCACAAGGAACCACGAAAATATGAAGCGCGTGGTTGGCGTCTTTGCGGAGGGTGTGCCTGCAGGACCTTCTGACCCGACGAGTGTGGGGCGCGTTGATTGTGGGAAAGCGGTGGTTCCGTTCCCATGTTTCGCCGAAACAATTTTGCTTCATGCGCCTTCTTTGTTTGGGCGGCGCAAAGCCCGCACGATGCTGATTGGAGTCAACGGAATGCGTTCCGCTGGCGGGGGTGGGGCCCCAACATCTCTCGGGGGGACGGATTTAACGCAGAAGAATGAAATTTGACGGCCGACGAGATGAAGAAGCCTGCGCTTCACGCAATAGAAAAGTTTCCGTGGGGACCCGAGCGCACCACGTGGAGATGCTTTTTTTTCCTCTCCCAGTTTGCCCACACAATGGCATGAACCCTTCTCCCGTGTCCGCTGATACAATTACTAAATAAGTGACAAGCCGCATGCATTATAAAATTTCGTCGCAGAAACCAAAGAGACAGTGATACCAAGGCGACTCGCCCACTCACGG
>NW_906174.1:0-984 GCF_000209065.1 Trypanosoma cruzi | reverse complement strand
TCTGACTCCCACCATTCACAATCAGAAACAAAAATTTAAACCCACAACGTGTGATGCAGCAGCCGCTCGAAAACGATCAGCCGAGTGCAGCACCCGTGTGGGCAAGAGCTCGCGAAATTCCTCCAAGCAGCGGATAGTTCAGGGTTGTTTGGTGTCCAGTGTGTGAACACGCAAACAGATATTGACAGAGAGTGCCTCTGACTCCCACCATTCACAATCGGAAACAAAAATTTGGACCACAACGTGTGATGCAGCGGCCGCTCGAAAACGATCAGCCGAGTGCAGCACCCGTGTGGGCAAGAGCTCGCGAAATTCCTCCAAGCAGCGGATAATTCAGGGTTGTTTGGTGTCCAGTGTGTGAACACGCAAACAGATATTGACAGAGAGTGCCTCTGACTCCCACCATTCACAATCGGAAACAAAAATTTGGACCACAACGTGTGATGCAGCGGCCGCTCGAAAACGATCAGCCGAGTGCAGCACCCGTGTGGGCAAGAGCTCGCGAAATTCCTCCAAGCAGCGGATAGTTCAGGGTTGTTTGGTGTCCAGTGTGTGAACACGCAAACAGATATTGACAGAGAGTGTCTCTGACTCCCACCATTCACAATCGGAAACAAAAATTTGGACCACAACGTGTGATGCAGCAGCCGCTCGAAAACGATCAGCCGAGTGCAGCACCCGTGTGGGCAAGAGCTCGCGAAATTCCTCCAAGCAGCGGATAGTTCAGGGTTGTTTGGTGTCCAGTGTGTGAACACGCAAACAGATATTGACAGAGAGTGTCTCTGACTCCCACCATTCACAATCGGAAACAAAAATTTGGACCACAACGTGTGATGCAGCAGCCGCTCGAAAACGATCAGCCGAGTGCAGCACCCGTGTGGGCAAGAGCTCGCGAAATTCCTCCAAGCAGCGGATAGTTCAGGGTTGTAGGTGTCCAGTGTGTGAACACGCAAACGGATATGACAGAGAGGCCTCTGACTCCCA
>NW_906173.1:0-984 GCF_000209065.1 Trypanosoma cruzi | reverse complement strand
AAAAGACTGCCTTCGCTGGTATCCTCCCCGTCGTCCTCATCATGATCTTCATCTTTTTCATCCTCTGTAGTATACCTGCGACCGTGTGAAGACATGTGCAAGGCATACCATGTCAACATTCGCTCCCGCGCTGCCTGCACGCCAGCAAACCACTCATCTCCCGCGTCCGTCAACTCCAGAGCGGCGACATCATCATTGTATGGAGGACAGTATGGCTCCAGTAACCGCATAAGATTCACAGGACATGTCATGACAGAAAGATCCCCGTGTGTCGCGATAGGATCATCCCCAAAGGCATCCGGGAATAACTCAAACGCATGTCGCCAGACGGTAAACCCAAAGAACGACGGCAGTGTCGGTAGGCACAGGCGTGGTTTCCCGCTGGTGTCTTCCAAATGGCGGTAGATGGCCTCTTGCGTAATGTACGGTGAGGAGTCCGGCCGTGCGACACGCAGGATAGTACGGTCTTCACTTAACTGCGCACCAAGGCCCATCGTCTCGAGCAGGTCCACACAATGGATCTCCTCCATCAGCAAAAGATCGGCCAGGTCCGCAATCGCCATCTCACCCCGAAGACGCGCCCTGCCGTATACAACCGAGTTCGCCGTCACGAGATCAACCACGGCCCTAAAACGAGCGTAAGAGAAGGAATGAAATACCATCGCCCGTTGCAGTACTGTGAGCGGCTCGGTGCGGCAGAGATGAAAAAAACGAAACCATTCGCGCTGGCACCAACTATGAATGAGCTTCAGCACCGTCCGCACATGTCGCGTACGGGCCATCTGTGGCAGGAACGCTAACTCACGATAGACACTGCCAAAGTCAACGCTGCTTGAGGGAGGCTCAAATACATGCGTTGGAGGGCCCTCAGCCGCAACCTGCACCTCAATGACTTGACAAAACCCCGCCCGATTCTCCACCTTCGTGAGCTGCGAGAGGCCGTAGAAGAGAAGAATGGCGGAGAACATCTCCGAATTCGCAGCC
>NW_906172.1:0-984 GCF_000209065.1 Trypanosoma cruzi | reverse complement strand
GTTCGCGCCGCCAGGCATGCCCCCGGGCATACCACCAGGCATACCTCCGGGCATACCACCAGGCATACCACCAGGCATACCTCCGGGCATTCCACCAGGCATACCTCCGGGCATACCGCCGCCCGCGCCCATGCCCTGGTACATCTTCGTCATGATGGGCGTGCACAGGTTCTCCAGCTCCTTCTGGCGGTGCTCGTACTCCTCCTTGCTGGCCTCCTGGTTGTTGTTCAGCCATTGCAGTGCCTCCTCCACGGCACTCGTAATCGTGTTCTTGTCGGCCTCCTCAATCTTGCCAGCGACGTTCGGCTCGTTTACGGTGTTCTTCATCGAAAATGCGTAGTTCTCAAGACCGTTCTTTGCGTCAATGCGCTCGCGCTGTTCCTTGTCCTGCGCCTCGTACTTGGCAGCCTCGGACACCATGCGCTCAATGTCCGCCTTGCTCAGGCGGCCCTTGTCGTTCGTGATGACAATCTGGTTGCGCTTGCCGGTGCCCTTCTCCTCCGCGGACACGTTCAGGATGCCGTTGGCGTCGAGGTCAAAGGTCACCTCAATCTGGGGCACACCGCGCGGCGCCGGCGGGATGCCGGACAGGTCGAATGTGCCGAGCAGGTGGCAGTCCTTCGTCATCGCACGCTCCCCCTCAAAGACCTGGATGTGCACGCCCGGCTGGTTGTCCGCGTACGTCGAGAAGATCTGGCTTTTCTTGGTCGGAATCGTCGTGTTGCGCTTGATCAGCGACGTCATGACGCCACCCGCCGTCTCGATGCCAAGCGTCAGCGGGGTCACGTCGAGCAGCAGCAGGCCCTCCGTCTGCTTGCTCTTGCCGCCCGTCAGGATGAAGGCCTGCACGGCGGCACCGTACGCCACAGCCTCATCAGGGTTGATGCTCTTGTTCAGTTCCTTGCCACCGAAAAAGTCAGACACCAGCTGCATCACCTTTGGAATGCGGGTGGAGCCGCCGACGAGCACCACGTCGTGCACGGC
>NW_906171.1:0-984 GCF_000209065.1 Trypanosoma cruzi | reverse complement strand
TTTTTCGTAGCGTTCCCCCTTCTCATCCCTCGTGACGCCCCCCTCATCGTTCACCGTGACTTCTTCCAGCCGTGTTGGTGGGGGCGGGAAGTGGAAGCAGAGGGCCATGGTTAAATCCACCAATTCCGCAACGGGTAATTGCATACACAACCGTCGCGTCACCCGCGATGCAGAGGCCGTGGCCACGGCCTCGTCACGCAGCCCACACTGACAAAGTGCGACAAGAAGCTCCGCAAACAGGTATCGCGGCACCCTTGACACCGACACACGTACCTTTGGAGTCCACTCTGCTCGCTGAGTCCTTATTGCCGTCGGATCCTTGGCAGTTGCCTCATCCTCATACATGTGAAGAAACAACTCACGGCACTGATCGTACGTGGTGTGAAGAATGGTGTGGTTCACAGGACTACATAGCCATGCGGTACGGTCACAGCTGGCATCCCCATCCATTGTGCTTGCAGCAATGAAACAAGACAATAAGGCCGGCATGAGATGAAGCAGGTCAATTGGATAGAGATCCTTCACAACGGGGCGAGTGCGAAGCAGCAGCCAAGGCATAAACGCATCAATGACTTTCCCACGGCCTGTATAAATGAGTGTGGTGATGAGAACAGCAAGAGCGCTTGGTGTGCAGCCAGAAAGGAGGCTATCCATCCATACCACCGGTTTCGGCGATGTCTCCGCCGTCGCAGAACCGTACTCGGCCCCTGTAGGGGCACAAACACTTAGGTAAATCGTCCAGAGTCGATGCAGCAGGACGGAGAACACACGACGATCGCTCACATCTAGTGCCGCAAGCCCATTAAGAGCCAAAACAACATCCTCTGCCTCTAGCGACGATGCCGCCTCTTCCATGAGACGCGTCCGAAGCTGCTCCCATACATCGCGAAAAACGCTTCCATTCCCGTGTGGTCTTCGCGTAAACTCATCCGCCACAACGTGAAAGACAGGGAGAAGTAGCCTCCATGGTGTTTGGCGCACATT
>NW_906170.1:0-984 GCF_000209065.1 Trypanosoma cruzi | reverse complement strand
AAAAGAATCGCGTTTTCTTTAATGTTTTTCCTGTTTGGGGGCGGGGATCTTTGTTTTCTATGATTGTCTCTTTTTTTTTGTCTGTTCCAGGTTGGTTTTGAGGACGCTTGATGTGCCTGCTGGGTGATCGCCGGCTTTTTTATTGGTGATTGCGTATTTTTGGCTTACCGGTGTGCCGCTCAGCGCCATTTTGTTTTACTTCTTTTCTGCTTATTGGGGCGTGTTGTTATTCGTCACGCGTCAGCACACACCGAGCAACATGTCAAAAAAAAAAAATGCAGGTTTTTTCCCCCTCGCGAGGGCCTCGGCAGCCACAATCCTGTGCGTGCGTGCATTCTCAGCGTTTTAAGCACGGCATGTGTGTGTGCATGTGTGTGTGTGTTTGTCAGCGCCTATACTTGCAGAGCAGCTGTGCGCCACAAGAGAGTCTGAAGAAAGCAACGGCAGAGAGAGGCAGATAAGCACACACGCAAATTACTCATATCATCACACACACACACACGCAGCCGCGGAATGGGTGCACTCAACCACAAAATCAAAAAGAAAAACAAAACAAAAAGCCGAAGCGTGGGACTACCAGCGCACACACACTCTCATTGCTCCCGTAAAGCAAAACACACACACAGGGAGAGAGAGAGAGGTCGCCCACTCAATGCAATGAAAACAAAACAGAAACAGTTACGGTGCTCCGCCCATGCAGCCAGGCAGGACGGCAGCGGTGCGTGTCGTGCAAAAGAGAGCACCAACGGGCCTGCATGGGTGTGCATGCATATATACAATGGGCACATTATTGTGTGTGCTTCGTGGGGTGAGGCGACGACGAGAGTCCATGCAAGGGGACACACACACAGAGAGAGAAGGAAGTGTGTGTATGCGGGCGGTGCATGGCTCTCTCACACTCACTCTCACGCGGCCACCACCGCAGCCGCAGCCGCACAAACCACGAAACAGATGGAATCAGTGCGATTGCAGAACTCGCACACC
>NW_906169.1:0-984 GCF_000209065.1 Trypanosoma cruzi | reverse complement strand
TCCCACGCGGCCACCACAACAGCAGCAGCCGCACACGCAACAAGAAGAAGCAAAAGAGGGGAGGTGGTGTGGGAGACCGCGGTGCTGCCGTCACTGTCGCCAGCCGTCGCCGTGTCACCTGTTGCGGCGTTTGTGTTTGGCACTGTTTCCTTCGGATTGGCTTCTTTATTCTCATTTTGTTTTTCTTCTCGTGTCCCTGTACCATCAGATGCTGGGTCATTGTTCGGGATGCCCTCTTCAGTGCTCTTGTCAGCTTCATTATTGGCGAAATTACCGTTTTCCGTGGGTAGTGGTGGCTCTGTTTCTGCATGGCCGTCAGATGGTTCATTCTGCGAATTGGTTGTGATGGGGGCAACGCCCTCAGTTTGTGAATTGTTGTTTGACTTCATGTCGCTTTGGGGTAGTTGTAGCTGTTACACGGGCACGGTATCTTCAGGGCTCGACTGTCCATTCACTCGTGCTTGTGTTGAATCTCCCTCTGTTTTTCTGATTTTTTTTCAGTGCCACTTCTGCTGGTGCTTTTGTTGGTGATGGTGATGTTGCTTGTGGTATTTTTTTCAGCTTCGCTGCATTTTCAACTGTCCCTGTTGGTGAATTATCATTTTTGTTTTCTTCGTGTTCTCCCGCTTCTTCTTGTACTGCCTGTTTTGGTTTTTGCTTTTTATCTTCACCTTCGTTAACCTTTTCCAATGCTACCACCCCCAGTTCGGGAGTGTTGGGAAATATATTAACGACACTGTCATCCGTAGGCGTGAAATTGGAGGATGCATTACTCTTGGAAGGATTATTCAAATTGTGATCTTTGCCAGGTTGAGTGACAGTACTGCCAGATGAAGATTGACCAACGCTTTGACGTTGGGACTCTGTTGCCTTACCACCTGAGGGATTCCTGGTATCGCCAATTCCATTTGGACAAGCCGTTTTTTACAGCTTCTCCTGTTTCACTTGATCTGATGCTTTGGGTGTCGGCAGTGGTGCTGGTGG
>NW_906168.1:0-984 GCF_000209065.1 Trypanosoma cruzi | reverse complement strand
CCTCGTTGTAGTCTTGTCTCTTGTGGGAAGAAATGACAAGGCCTCATCCAGACGCAAATATTTTTTCTTGTTTTTGTGTTTTTTGTTTGTTTTTTGTTTTTGTTTTTTCTTGAAGGGATAAAGTGCCAGTGACACAGACACACAGACACAGTGAGAAAAAGTGAGAGCGAAGGGGGAACGGTGTCTGCTTATTTCTTATCAAAAAGGGTATCGAGAGGAGTTTATTGCGTGTGTCCTCTGGATACAGAAAAAAAGCCGTAACGAAAAGAAAGTGGAAGTGTTGTGGTGTGTGAACTGTCGAGTTATTTTTATGCTGCAAAACGCAGCAAACTTAATTGTAAAACTTTGCATATCTTCGCAAATATATTTTGAGGATGTTCCCTGCGGCAAAAAACGTAGAGACTCCTCTCCCTTTAAAGCAGATGTTTGCCCTCGCAGTGGTGTTACTCAACGAAAGTTTTAGCTCCACCATGCTCCTCCCATATGTGGGACTACTCATCGCCCATCTTAGGAATCGACCAGCCGAAGAATCGGGTTACCTGTCTGGGCTAATGATTGGTGTATTTATGTTTGGGCAGGTTGTGAGCGGGAAGTATTGGGGGTACCTGAGTGACAAGTACGGTCGTCGCGCACCTCTTCTTGTTGGTCTTCTGAGCAGTGGCTTTATGATGCTTGGGTTTGGTCTTGGGAAAACAGTATGGATGTGTATTCTGTTCCGCTTCTTGCATGGTCTTTTTAATGGCAATGTTCTTGTGGCTAAGACAGTGCTTGCTGATATTTTGGACGAAACAAATCAGGCGAAGGGATTTACTTTGGTCAGCCTGACGTACGGCTTTGGAACTCTCATTGGCCCCGCGGTGGGTGGCGTCCTCTACGACCCAGCAAACAGTAATATGATGCAGTGGGCCGGATTTAGCAAAGAAGGCATCTTTTCTCGCTTTCCGGGCTTACTTCCAGCAGTTGTGCTTTGTCTTTACATTAACC
>NW_906167.1:0-984 GCF_000209065.1 Trypanosoma cruzi | reverse complement strand
GGCGTAGAAGTGCGATTTGAGGTGAGCGACGGAAGGGACGCACATCCCGCAGTGACGGTTGTCGTTGGCCCAGCGGGTGCCTCTGAAGGTTTTGTTGGATGCAACGTCCTTATGCCCGTCTCCGGATGGCGGCATCCCTGATGCAGCCAACGAACGGGGCTGGGAGCAACGGTGAGACGCAAGCACGTGTGGATGTTCGGAGCGGCCGGCGCACCGCACGCTGAGAGCATGGCACGGTGAGGGCCGGACCTAGAAAAGGGACACCGCGTGGGACGTCAAACTTCACTGCAGCGACCGTCACCGAATTCGGATTTGCTCGCACCTCCTGCGGTCCCTCTTCCTCCCCTCACTTCTGTGCCGAGGACTGTGCCGCGGGATCCAGCAGCGCGATGTTTGGCCGCAGGAACATGGCCCGAACAACTGATGTGTGTGTGTGTGTGGGGGATGTGCACTGCGAAGAAAATGAAAAAAATGTTGCGAGACGAACACCACGACAAGACCGGAGTGAAGTTGTGTTTTGTCCACTTGCGCGAGGGCGGCCTGCCACCTGGTCGGTTAGGAGGATTATTTTTTTTTTTTTTGCGTTGTTGCGCTCTCTTTATATTCCGCTGCGTTTTCTTGCGGACCTGCGAAGGGAGATTTGCAAGAAATTCCTGCGAGGCGTCCGTGCCGCCGTCGGAAAAGCGGATTCCCCCTTGAAAAACGCTACTTTTTAAATTTGTTTTGGGCGGGGTGTTCCTGTCGATTTAACGCGGCTTTGTTTTGCGGATTTGATGCATGTGTTTCCGAGCGGTTCGATATGTACTCCCAGCCCACTCGGATGTGGTGTGCGCGTCGACGTGAAGGTGCCTGCCAGCCGTTTTATTGCCTTCCCCGCTGTGGCTGCCGCCGCTGCCTTCTTCTCTTCCTGAGATCCTGCGGCTTCTTGACAAGATGTTTGGAGAAGGCGTTGCCGCTCTTATCGTCCCATGGTATTTTGATTGT
>NW_906166.1:0-984 GCF_000209065.1 Trypanosoma cruzi | reverse complement strand
ATATTTTTGAATTTTTTAAAGTTTTATATTGGATTAGCAAAATGGGCGAGACACTGTCTAAACCTGTTACGGAGAAGCATACAAGTACCTTTGAAACCTCACATTTGCGTGTCGGATGTTGTGGAATGCAAGGATGGCGTAAATCAATGGAGGATGCCCACGTGGCTCAGCTAAATCTTGAAGGTGATAAACACCATGCGTTTTTTGGAGTCTTTGATGGTCATAATGGGTACAAAATTGCGAAGTATTGCAGTGGACATATTCTTGATGAACTTATGGCCACACCAGAGTACCGCGAGGGCGTATACGATGAGGCGTTTAAAAAGGCTTTTATATCTCTAGACCGGAAGCTTTCTGAAATGCCTGCACTTCGTTCAGAAGGAGGGACGGCGATAATTTGTGTACTGCTGGCACAGGGTGAAATCGTATGTGCAAATGCCGGTGATAGTCGAGCGGTATTATTTCGGGGAAATAGAGCTATTCCCTTGAGTACTGATCACAAGCCTTCTGTAGCTACAGAGAAGGCGAGAGTCGAAAAGGCTGGTGGGACTGTTCAATGTCAACGGGTCAATGGTACACTTGCACTTAGCCGGGCAATAGGTGACTTTGATTTCAAAGAAAATCCAAAAGTTTCCTGGGAGGAACAAATGGTTACAGCTTTACCAGAGGTAAATAGAGTGAAATGGACCTCCGAAGATGCATTTATAGTTATTGCTTGTGATGGAGTGTGGGATGTTCTTTCTAATGAGGAATGTTGTGATCTTGTTAAGAAGGGTCTTAAGGAAACTGATAGTGATATTGGTTTGGTGTGCGAAATGGTGTTGGATAAGTGTTTGGCCCCCAGGGTACAAGGGGTTGGTTGCGATAATATGACAATTATTGTGGCTCAATTCAAACCAGCTTTTTTCTGTTAGTTATAGCGTTGAATTTTTTGGCATGTGCAGGTTTTTATTAAAATTGCTTTCCATTAAATGCCTGTATTTC
>NW_906165.1:0-984 GCF_000209065.1 Trypanosoma cruzi | reverse complement strand
AGAGTCCATTTTACGTCCGTCATTTTCTCCTCCTCATTATTGTTTTATTTTGTTCTTTGTTCTCCAACGGATATTTGACAGTTCATCCGGCGCTGGGCCTGCCTTGCAGGCAGAACAGCGTCGCTCTACCCCGAGATCTGCGAAGCGGCGGACATCAGTTCCTGCGGTGCCGGCACCCCAAACATGTAACGGCCACCTTCGGGTACTTCGGTAAAGCTCCAGCGTACGATACCGTCACGATCGAGCAGAAACTCTCCCACAAGCTGACCTTCACCGGTGGCGATCATCTGGCGGTCGGCTTCGGAAAATTCGTATCCATCCAATTTGTCGAGAAACTCGACCGCTGCCATCGCATTCATCGGTTCGGGTAATTCGCCCGGCATCTCAATGCGCATATTTGTGACGGCCTCTGCGCTGATCTTGCGTGGCCAATCACTTTCAGCCTCGGTGAATTCGACATTGGGCAGGCCGAATGCCCGGTGCGAGATCCGTTCCGGGTCGGATGCAGCCAGCAGGTTGGGCAATGGGTGATATCTGAAATAGAGCCGAGCGCGGTCGATTGGCGTATTCACCACAGTCAGACTGTCAATGCCTTTCTCGCGCAGGGCGCCTTCAAGCTGCGACATGGCTGTGATCTGGCGCCGGCAGAACGGGCAATGCAAACCCCGAAACAGGCCCACCAATACCGGTTTGCGGCCACGAAAATCATCGATTGCGACTTTGCCCTGACGGGTAATCGCGTCAAGCACAACATTGGGTGCCCGGTCGCCCGGCTGCAACGGTCCTTTGATATGAGGCTCCGACATATGCGTCATCCCCTTTCACTCGACTAATCGAGAAATGGCAATACGACAAGCGCTTCGGGGTCGAGCCCATGCTGTGCGCAGACCTCTTGCGCCATGGCGAAATATCGCTCCGCCTCGGCCAAATCATCAAGGTCGAGATTGAGCGTCGCCAGCCCATCATAACACGGAAACAGCAATT
>NW_906164.1:0-984 GCF_000209065.1 Trypanosoma cruzi | reverse complement strand
TGCGCACCACAGACAGTCGTCGTTAACGGCACCTACAGTGTTGTTGGTCGTTGTTTCTATCAATTTGTTTCTATTTTGATCGGGTGCTTTCAGGAGTTTTTCCCGTTCCACACTGACTGTGTGGAAGGGGATCGAGTTGTCGCTCTTGTTACTGCTGATGTTGTGTTGTATCGGACTGTAATTTCATGGAGTTGCGTGCGAGGAACCCAACGTTCGTTTTGTGCAATGGAGGAAGGATCCAGCGAACCGCCTAGTGTAAGTAATGAATTGCGGCTCTGCCTTACCGCGGGTTTACATGCAGGAAGCATTACAGTCCACAGGAGCAAAGCGGCGACAGAGTAGGAGCAGGTCTCCGGGTTTCCAGTACCGCCTTTGAGCGGGATTATTTATTGGGGCGCGACGCATTGTCGTAATTCCGGCTTATTTCGTTGTGGCGAGTGCACGGGGTGATTGATGTCTCTTTAGCGGTGGAAGTGACGGACCAGGCCATCCCAGTCACGTTCCACACTTGTCCTCGAGCGCACCGCTGCCATGGCAGGATCCCTCATGTGTGCACGTGGAGCGTGGGAGCCTTGATGACGCGGCATTGGGATTCGTTGCCCGTCACGGCCCGCAATTTTGTGTGTGCAGGAGGTGTGACGGCCACTTCCGGCAATTTGCACATCCCTTCACGGCGCCGCCTTTGATTTAGTTGGCGCACCGCCTTCCATCGGCAAGGGATGTTGTTGCGGATTGGCCACGCTGGTACGGGGATGCCTCCACGAGGAATTCCTTCTTTTCCCAATTCCCCTATGGCCCTGCGAAATTCATGCACCACAGCAGACACAGAGCGGTGTGGTGTTAGCACGGAGAGTACGATATTCACCGAGACTGTTTCCACGGCAGCGTGCGTCTATGCGCCTTCTCGTCGAATCGTGGAAGCACGCGAGCACACGTCGACGGTTCTGCATCACCTGGCGACTCACATCGTCGACGTACCCTTTT
>NW_906163.1:0-984 GCF_000209065.1 Trypanosoma cruzi | reverse complement strand
TACGCGCCCGGGACTGCGTCGGCGAGCATGAAGGACGGTGTGTGCGTGTGCGCGTGCGGCAGCGGTGGGCACGGTGAGGCGTGCGTGCCTGTGGGAGCTTCCGCGCTGCCGCCCGCTGTGGGCACCGCGTCGAGTGTGTTCTTCCGCGAGAGCGTGACGGTGCGGTCAGTGTTCGTTGTGCCTGCCGGCGCAAGCGAGGTGACGCTGCGCCACGTTGTGCTGGACGGCGTGAGTCCTTTGCTCTACGTGCCGTGGATGGCGCGAGACGGCGTGCGGATCGTTGTGCAGAATGTGTCGCTGCTGAACGGCGCCGTGCTGTGCGTGATGGGCGGCGGGGCGTTGCGCGGTGCGCGTGCGGCGGGGAGCGACGAGAGCGGGCCGGTGGAGCTGTCGGTGTGCGATGTGGAGGCGCTGAACGGTGCGCTTGTGCTGACCGGCACGTTCCCTGCGGGGTCCGTGCTGACGGTGACGGACTCCCTGCTGGTCGCCGCGAGGCCGACGCCGCTTGTGTATCTTCCCGGCTCGCAGTCGTCGCCGTACGCACCGGTGCTTGTGCTGTCGGGCCTGCGGCTTGTGCGGTCCGTGCTGATTGTGTCCGGCGTGGCCCTCGTGACCGTGATGACTGGTGGGCGGACGGTGGTGGTGGACGGCGCCGTGCTGGAGCTTGTCGGTGGCGGTGTTGCGCTGGACGCGGCTGTGTTCGGTGGCGAATATGCGTTGTACGCTAGTGCGCGCGTGGTTGCGTCGGGGGGCGCTGTGCTACGCGTGTCGGGGAGCCAGGTGTACGCCGCGCACGGGTTGGTGTTTGGCAGCGGTGTGGAGGCCAGCGCGTCTGCCGTCGTAGTGAACGACAACGCTGGTGCGCTGACCGATGGCGCGCTGCTGGTGCTGCGGGGGTCGGCGTCGTTTGTTTCCGGGTCGTGGCTGTCGGTGCGCGGCAACAACATCAGCGGCAGGCTCCTGTCGGTGCCGCCGTACCCGCGC
>NW_906162.1:0-984 GCF_000209065.1 Trypanosoma cruzi | reverse complement strand
ATCTCCACATGACCTACGCACGTTCGTCATTGGATATGGTGCTTCCAAATTACGCTATGGCAGCGAGCTCATATGGGCAGTAGCGACGGATTCAGCGAAGAATGAGATGCAGAAGACGTACGCAACTCTGGCACGCATTGTCAGCGGAGTTCCGAGCACTGTTGACCCGGAATCCGCACTACTGGAGGCTAATATGCCGCCGCTCCACGTCCTTTGCCTGCGCGCGCGGCTCTCAATATTTGAGAACACACGCGCATGTCAGATGGACTGGATGCGGAGACCCCCGCCTGAGCCACCGCCTCGCGCCGGTTTCCGCATCTCGCCATTATCTCGGGACGAGCTATATGCCTTCGTAGACGCATACACAAAGGACTATGGCATCACCGAGAGCTCACCACGCGAAGAGCGGTTCTTTCGCAGCTCCATTCCTCCCTGGTTTGCGGCCTCCGCTCACCGGGTCACCATCGGTGTGGAACTTCCGATAGACCACTCAATCACCGACGAAGAAGAGCTGATACGGGAAAAGCGCAGAGTCAGCGAAGAGGCTCTGGCGCTGCACCGCCATCGTTCGTGGATACTTGCGACCGATGGCGGTGTCGACGTTCCCAAGTCAGCAGGGGTTGGAATACTGCTTTCATCCCTCAACTCATCGGAGATAATAGAAAAGGCCAGCATAAACTGCGGTGCACGCCCATGCAGCTACAGGACGGAATCCCGTGCGCTGCTTCTAGCCCTAGAGAAGCTGATGATTCCTCGTATCCGCCACAGGCGTAAAACCCTGCTTGTGGTTACGGACAGTCAGTCTCTTCTAGCGGCTCTAAACAAGGGCCCGCTCAGTCAGACAGACTGGACGGAGGATCAGATCTGGCAGCGTCTATTAACACTGACGCGTGCTGGCTGGTCCGTGCACCTGCAGTTTTGTTACGGACATTGCGGAGTACATGCTAACGAGCTTGCAGATCAGTATGCGACGCAGACTATGGA
>NW_906161.1:0-984 GCF_000209065.1 Trypanosoma cruzi | reverse complement strand
TACTCTCTGTCATATCTGTTGCGTGTTATATACTGGACACCAAACAACCCTGAATTATCCGCTGCTTGGAGGAATTTCGCGAGCTCTTGCCCACAAGGGTGCTGCACTCGGCTGATCGTTTTCGAGCGGCCGCTGCATCACACGTTGTGGTCCAAATTTTTGTTTCCGATTGTGAATGGTGGGAGTCAGAGGCACTCTCTGTCAATATCTGTTTGCGTGTTCACACACTGGACACCAAACAACCCTGAATTATCCGCTGCTTGGAGGAATTTCGCGAGCTCTTGCCCACACGGGTGCTGCACTCGGCTGATCGTTTTCGAGCGGCCGCTGCATCACACGTTGTGGTCCAAATTTTTGTTTCCAATTATGAATGGTGGGAGTCAGAGACACTCTCTGTCAATATCTGTTTGCGTGTTCACACACTGGATACCAAACAACCCTGAATTATCCGCTGCTTGGAGGAATTTCGCGAGCTCTTGCCCACACGGGTGCTGCACTCGGCTGATCGTTTTCGAGCGGTCGCTGCATCACACGTTGTGGTCCAAATTTTTGTTTCCGATTGTGAATGGTGGGAGTCAGAGGTACTCTCTGTCAATATCTGTTTGCGTGTTTATATACTGGACACCAAACAACCCTGAATTATCCGCTGCTTGGAGGAATTTCGCGAGCTCTTGCCCACAAGGGTGCTGCACTCGGCTGATCGTTTTCGAGCGGCCGCTGCATCACACGTTGTGGTCCAAATTTTTGTTTCCAATTATGAATGGTGGGAGTCAGAGACACTCTCTGTCAATATCTGTTTGCGTGTTCACACACTGGATACCAAACAACCCTGAACTATCCGCTGCTTGGAGGAATTTCGCGAGCTCTTGCCCACAAGGGTGCTGCACTCGGCTGATCGTTTTCGAGCGGCTGCTGCATCACACGTTGTGGTCCAAATTTTTGTTTTCGATTGTGAATGGTGGGAGTCAGAGGCACTCTCTGTCA
>NW_906160.1:0-984 GCF_000209065.1 Trypanosoma cruzi | reverse complement strand
TCCTCCTATTTTTTTTTTAATTCGCTACATACGTGTTTAATTGTTTGCTTTAGGACGGCCACACACGGGTAGTTTGGGCCGCGGATACTTTTCTTTTGTGTTCCATTTTGTGTTATACGCTGAAGCGGGCACGTGCGGCAAGCATCCACTCTCCACAGCATGGCGCCCGGTACTTTGGAGTCATCCCGGATGTAACGCCGGCACCACCGCCGTGGCACGCATGGGAGGTAAGATTTAACGCGGGATAGCGAAAGATATTGTGCTGCACATGTGTCTGTTGCATTTTTTCTGTCGAGGAGGTCTTCAATTTAGAGGAAGAGGGATGGACACTGCACGATTCTGTGGCTTGGAGGAGCTATTGCCCCCTTTTTAGATATATTTTTGTTATGATCCCTGGCCCCACTCGTGTCTGCTCCGATTGTTTCCCCTGAGTGGAGCTGCGCCATGGCCATTATTATTATTATTTTTTTGGTTGCTTGCAGGAGGAAAAACACATTGCGAGTGACGAAACCACACTTCATGCATGCGGCGTCCAGAGACGTACGTATTTGAGGTGGAGTGCACATATGTGGATGTCGCGTGAGAAGGAAAGGGGGTTGACTGCCCAACCGTCACTCCTTTTCTGGAGAGTGTGCTCCTATTTTTTTTTCTGTCGCCCTTTTGTGTCGGGGCACGGCGGGATTGGACAGCACCGTCCCACGAAGGGCCTTGCACACATACACACTCTGATGCCACCGTCGCCCCCGAATTTGGGAGTAAAACCCAAATTCCTGCTGCGTTTTGCATTGGCGCAATTATTTTCGTTTATTGGCTGATGCCATTCTGTCCGGCGTGCCACTTTGATTGGACTGTGTGGGATCGCTCGCCAACGCTATCAAACAAAACAGGCTGAAGCATTCGCGTATTTAACAGCCGTCTTGCGCGCACGTATCTTTTTCACTTGGTTCCTGGTTGGTGTGCACTGAAACAGCGAGGAGTCCGGAC
>NW_906159.1:0-984 GCF_000209065.1 Trypanosoma cruzi | reverse complement strand
CGGGCCCGCGTCGCTACCCCGGTGCCACTCATCTTGAGATTCGACAAACGAATGGAGAAATTCGATTTATTGAGCTTGACGTGCCTGAGCAAACACGGCGGCAACACGCTGCCAAGTACTTTGCCATGGCGCAAAGTGGCGTCACACTGATTGTGTACCGTCATATCTTGGATGGCGACCGGGTGGTGTTTAACCGTCAACCGACATTGCACAAGCCAAGTATGATGGGGTACCAAGTCAAGGTGCTTTCTGGACACAAGACAATTCGCTTTCATTACGTGAATGGCAACTCCTTTAATGCCGATTTTGACGGCGATGAGATGAATATTCACGTCCCGCAGAGCCTGGAGGCGAAGGTGGAATTAGACGTCCTGATGGATGCCAATCTGAACTACCTCGTCCCCACCTCCGGGAAACCGATTCGGGGACTTATTCAGGATCATATTGCGGCTGGTGTCCTGTTAACATTGCGTGACAAGTTTCTTGAGCATGCCACCTTTGTTCAACTTACTTACTATGGGCTGGCACCCTACTTGCGCCAGCAACACGAAATCACACTTTCTGAGCTTATTCCTCTGCCGGCGATCTTATGGCCCCGGCCACTCTGGACAGGGAAACAGTTGATTTCGGTCGTCATTCGGTATGTGAGCGGCGTGGGGCGCCGACCGGATTGGATGCGAATTAACAGTGGAGGGGCTTCATTGAGGGGAGTGTCACTGATTCATCCGGGGGTTTATAATCACACCAACCCAGGGTCCGACGTCGTACAGACGGTGACGCGTCAAACGATGGATGATGATGCATTGATGTTTATGAATAGTGAACTATTGATGGGACTTATGTGTAAAAATCAACTCGGTGCATCTAGCATGTCAATTGCCCACATTGTACATGAACTCTATGGACCACATAAGGTAGGACAATTGTTTGGTGCCCTGGGACGTATTCTTTCGCAAAAGTCTGCAGCGCGAAGGGTTTTCAATT
>NW_906158.1:0-984 GCF_000209065.1 Trypanosoma cruzi | reverse complement strand
CTATTCAGTTTGGTTGCCTCTCTTTCCAGCGTCTGCATTTCACCTTCCAAATGAGCAATGCGTTGCGCGCAATTACGAATATTTTTCTCTTCTATTTCAATAGAAATATTCGTATTGTTTTCAGCATCTCGTTGTTCATTTAAAGAAGAAACGTATTTACTTCGTTCTTCATCCAACTTCTGTAGGCACTCTTTGGCATTCGCCAATTCCAAGAAAAAGATGGAGTATTCGACACATTTTCTCTCCCTCTCAATTTCTTGAAGAGACTTTAATTCAGCAGTTTCAGCCTCAAGTTCTGTCAATCTTTTTTGTAACTGGTCAATAGAATCCTCTATTTTCCTATATTTGCCTGAGGTTTCTTCCAAAATTTCCTCACTTTCTTTTCGTCTAGACTCATAGACTCTTGTGCCAGCGACATCTTTGATAAGTTGGCATCTTTCCTCATCACTCATATTGGCCATGTTGACAATCTTACCCTGCTCCACAATATAGTATGGATTGCTTGAAGAAAATCCTGCACTTTCCAGCAGTTGCCTTACCTCTGTTGCTGTAAACCGACGATCATTTACTCGAAATTCGTCCTGTTTCAATCCCAAAGTACGTCGTATTCGTACTTCTTTCTCTTCAGCTCGACCAGGGATGACAAGACGGCCATCTGAGTTATCAAAAATAATTTCAACAAAAATGGACAAGGCCGGTCTTCCAGAACCCGCATGAAAAAGTTCCTTTCTTTCAGCAGCCGTTAAAGTAGTGTACTTTTCACTCAAAACAAACTGAACGGCGGCAAAAAAGTTTGATTTGCCGGAGCCATTTTTCCCCACAATAACGTTATTCTTTGGTGAAAGGTCCACTTGAAACGATTGATCCCGGTAGGAACGAAATCCCGAAATCAAAATGTTTTTTATGTGCATTTTCACCAACCTTCGAGAGAGAAAAAACACAAGCAAAAGGGAAAGTAAAGAGAAATTTAAAGGAAACAAGCTT
>NW_906157.1:0-984 GCF_000209065.1 Trypanosoma cruzi | reverse complement strand
TGTCGCTTGTCGCGTCTCTTTTTCCGCCTCACTCTCCATGTGTTTTGCCCCCCTTCTCCGCTAGTACCCAAACTTCGGATCACCAATCCACACAAGCTGCCGTTCACATGTCTGTTGTTGCTTCCGGGCGCGTTGCCGCGAATCTCCAGCGCTTGGGCATAAAACTTCCAGCCGCAGCAGCGCCTGCAACAAATTACGTGTCTTACGTCTGCAGTGGCATGCAGCTGCATGTCTCCGGCCAGCTACCAAAGAACGACGTGGGGGGATGCATGACTGGGCAACTGGGTGCCTCACTGACAGTAACGGAGGGGCAAGCGGCGGCTCGGGCCTGTGCGTTGCAGGTTGTGAGCCAAATGCAGGCAGCTCTGGGCGACCTGGACCGTGTGAAACGTGTCGTGAAGCTCAACGTCTTTGTGAATTCCTCACCAAGTTTTACGGAGCAGTCGTACGTTGCCAATGGCGCCTCTGACCTTATTCTAAGTGTGTTCGGGGAGGAGGTTGGTCGACATGCTCGGTGTGCAGTGGGGGTGGCGCAGCTGCCGTTTGGGGCCGCCGTTGAGGTGGATGCGTTGGTGGAATTGAATAATTGAAGTGGTTAGCATGTGATGTGATTCCCACACATATCTATCCATCCATACATGCATGGGTGCATATAATTGTGTGTACGATGATGAAGGCGTGGAAATTTTTATTTTTATTTTTTGGGAGGGGGAACACCAATGTGGCACACACACACACGTGTATCCACGCAATACATATTGTTATTGTTACTACACTATACATGGGGGACATCTGGTTGCAGTGGTTGTTTCTGTGTGTGTGTGTGTGTGTGTGTGTGCTGTTGAATTAGTAGGTGGGTAGGAGGAATAAAAGGGGGATAAAAAAATGTTGTGGCGACTGAGGGTGCAAAATCGATCCACATTACTGTTATTAATATTATTAATATTTATTGGATGGCTTTTTGTTTCTTATTATGTCCCTTTT
>NW_906156.1:0-984 GCF_000209065.1 Trypanosoma cruzi | reverse complement strand
GTTGCGTCCAAGTGAGAGTATCTTCAGTTTCTTCAGCTCCCTCAGACCGGGCCCGATCTTCTCAATGCCGTTGGTGGAAAGTCCAAGATGTTCGCAGTTAACAAGAGTGGCTATGTCCTTGTCCATCTTCACAATCGGAGGCAGCATCCCAATGAGCAAGACTCTAGGCTCCTCCGCGGCCACAACTCGCGGAGCATTCGCCTTCTCCTCCTCTGACATCTCACTGGTGCGGCGACGGTACTCCGCCTCCTCGAAGCGAGCGATTGCCTCCTTCACCGACGTTGCAGAAGCCATCGTGAGCTTCTCGCTGCTGTGGTGGTACTGGTGCTGCTACAGGCTTCTTTGGTCGCACAAATGCATGCAAAGGGGAAAAACGGCATGGGAACAAAGGGAAAGAAATTTACTAGCCGGGATGCACACAGAGACACACGGGAGGCAAGCACTCCCTCCACCCTGTCTCACAGCCCCACGACTTCCTATATACGGCCTCAATCTGCTCACACTTCCCCACACGCCCGCTCCCGCCCCCTCAGGTGGGCTGCGGGGCATATTTCCTTCTCCTGCTTCGGCGAGCGAGGCGGTGGGGATACGCCATTTTAAAAAAGGAAGGTAAGTACGTTCACACAGTCCGTTTTCATTTTGTGCACCCACAGGCGCACACAAATAAATGCTGGAAATAATGGATGGGAAAGAATTGGTCAGGTATCTATGGTAGCCATAAAAAAGACAAGGTGGCGTGTCCCCAATCTTCCACTGACAGGGACACTCGCATTAAAAAAAGGTTTCCACTTAATTAGTAAAAAAAATGTTCAACAATAAGAGAATCAACAACATGAAAAAAAAAGTTCGACACTAACAAAAAACATACCCTCCATGAAAACCACCCAGGCAAGAAGCAGCCGTCCATTGTTGGTAATCCACGTGAGATCTATCGCGGCAGTCCTTTCATCACCGCCATGGCCAGGGAGGAACCCAAAACAGGCC
>NW_906155.1:0-984 GCF_000209065.1 Trypanosoma cruzi | reverse complement strand
TCAGCGCGCAACAGCGAGACGTGTGCCAGCGCCGGGCCGTGCGCCGCCGCGAGAAGTGCCGCCGTGTCGCTTCCCCAATCGACAATTTTCATTTTGTTCGCCGCTCCAAAGGCAACGGTGTTTGGCGCAACTTCCTCTTCAAGCGCCGCGGCACCCGTCGCCGGCATGACGATGGCGACGTGGTACGCCGCGGTGTTGTCGTCATTGCCCGCATCGCCGCTGAGAAGGGCAACAACACACCGAAATCGATCGCCCAGTGAGTTCATTCACCCAACGTCAACGCAGAGTGGCTGCTGCTGCTGCATAAGACAAAAAAAAGAAATGAAGCGAAAGGCGAAGAAAACAGTTATAAAGGGGGAAAAAAAAAAAGGGGGGGGGGGGGGGGGCAGCAGCCAACAAACTCAGCGGGGGGAAAAAAAAGCAGTGGACCGACACAAGCGGATTCCCACGCACAGACGGAAAAAAAAAAAAAACAATAAAAGAAACCAATAAAAAAAACACAAAAGGAATGCAACACATAAATATACATGTACATAAATAAATATATATATTTATATATTTGCATCCCTTCACGGCACCATGCCCCGCCCTCTACAACAGCTTAAATAAGCGTACTACCGGTTGTAATAGCCATAAGTACAGATGGTTACGAGCGTATAAATGCATGTGTGCTTGTAAATAAACCAGAAAGGAGAATAGAAGGTAAGTATGAATGGATCTGCGTACACACAGACACAGAGAAAGAAAAGAAAAAAAAAAAAAAATCCGTTCACCACACAAACTATATTTGAATTTCAACGCTTCTTGTCCCATCTTTGTTTTTTTGTTTGTTTTTTTCCTTAACATTATTACTTTGTTGTTGTTGTTGTTGTTTGTAACGAGTGTGAAACATTTACTTCCCAAGATATCCAACAACGTTGTCAACGAGAGTGTACAGCAGGTGACCACCAAGCGCGGGGTAGCGCATCAACATAGAGCGCGCCA
>NW_906154.1:0-984 GCF_000209065.1 Trypanosoma cruzi | reverse complement strand
ACTGCAACTTTTTGTAACCCCAAAGCCGCCATATCCAGCGGGGTTCGATCCATTTCCAACATGGACCGCAGCATCCTGGCGTGCTGCAGTCGGGTCGATGGCGCCACTTCGATTGCCATCAAAAAGGCCGCACAGCTCTCCTTGTTCATCGGCTGTTCGTGCGTGCGGCATAAGGTTGTGAATTGCCCGGCTAGAGGCATTCTCCGCTCCCATGCTGACGGCGCGCACATCACTCGAGCGACCTCGTTTGCTTTCCTCATATAACTGGCCCAAAGCGGGGAAGTCGGTGTTTCGTTGTACCACAGTCGAGCGTCGTTGGCAGATAAGCTCCATCGCCCTTCCCGACGATTTCGTCGGGCAATTTGAAAGATCGGGTGGAGCATCGGCGGCGCGGTGCGCTGCCTGTGAAGATTGGTGGGAGGTGGCGGATTGGATGGAGCTCCCGTCGCCAGCATTCATGAGCGGCGTGCGGCAGCCCCTCTGCCGTTTTTTGATGGACGCCTGTATTGTAAGTAATTCCCTCTCGGGCGCACATTGCATGTAGATGCATCGTGTCCATAGGTATGACATTGTTGGCATCGCACAGTGCGTTGGGTTTCTCGCCGATCGACGAGAGGCTGGGCTGCCCTGGCATAAGTATCGGACTGGTGAACAGCAGTGTAAGGAGGGGCGCGCAATTTGGAAAGACAGATGACGGGATCGGATGACGTCGTGAGCTGCATCCCGACTGTATTCAGTACGGACCTGCCAAAATACATGAGCTGATCGTTATAATCCTGCCCGCCTTCCAGTACGCCGAAACACTCGACCAAAATATCAAAGGCAAGATTAAACTGCTCGTGGTCCTGTTGGCAGCATTGGTATGCGCACCGGAGGTCGAAAACGATCCGCCGAGTGCAGCACCGTTGTGGGCAAGAGCTCGCGAAATTCCTCCAAGCAGCGGATAGTTCCGGGTTGTTTGGCGTTCAGTGTGTGAACACGCAA
>NW_906153.1:0-984 GCF_000209065.1 Trypanosoma cruzi | reverse complement strand
CCCCCTGCTCTGTGAACACCGCTTATCGCGTCACCATTGGTGCAGAACCTCCGATGCACCATTCGATCACCGACGAAGGCATCCACCTGTTTGGCACTGGCAACAGGGCGCTGGACGGACTAGGTGTCTTCATGTTTGCCTTCTTGTGTCAGGTCAACTCGTTCGAGGTGTATTGGGACATGTCAGATCGCAGTGCGAGCCGCTTCACTCTGTGCTCTGCCATCGCAATGCTTCTGTGCTTCATCGTATACGGCTCAACGGCAGTGTTCGGCTACCTTGACTTCGGCAATCGTGCGACCGTTTCCGCTCTACTCCTGTACAACCCAGTCAAGGAGCCGGAGGTGATGGTGGCATACATTGGTTTGTTGGTGAAGCTTTGCGCCTCCTTCCCGCTCATCTCCATGGCCACCCGCAACTCCCTGTACCACAGTGTTGGGTGGGACCCCGACAAGCTGCCATTCTGGAAGCACTGCGTCGTCGTCGTCAGTCTTGCCGTTGCTGCACTGCTCTTCGGCCTGTTCATCCCCAGTATCAACATGGTGTTTGGCTTCATTGGCTCATTCTGTGGAGGTGCAACGGGGTTTCTTCTTCCCTCCATTCTCATGATGTACGGCGGCAACTGGTCGCTGCGGTCAGTTGGATGGGCGCACTACACCATCACATACGCGCTGCTCTTTGCCGGTGTCGTCATGGTGGTGTTTGGCACAGGTGCCACCATCTACGGCGTTGTGGCGGGAGACTGAGTGCGGCGCAGTGTGGAGCTCCGGCACGATTGCGCATCCATGGACGCCAGCAAGCGTGTGGTGTGCTTCTGCAGGACTTTGCTGCGGTATTGGGCACACTGGGTGCAATGTGAGGCAGGCCGTGCCCTCACCATAAAAGCGTATTTGTTTCCCGTCCCCTATACGTCTGTGGCAGAGCGTTTGTGCCCCTTTTCGGGGTTTATTCATGTTTTAATATGTAGCTTTATATTTGCCAGTATAT
>NW_906152.1:0-984 GCF_000209065.1 Trypanosoma cruzi | reverse complement strand
AATACGCCGCTGCCCGCTACAAAAGAGCAAAAACTGCGAACGCTTCTGTGGTGGCCAGCCATGCACAACCTCCTTCAGCATATGGCAGAGCTCCTCTGACAGAAGGGAAAGGTCCAGGGAGGAGATGACATCCTCCGCCGTGGCGCAGGAGTTTCCACACACACGTTGTTGCAAATCGTCCCAGCGGATAAGCTGCAGTGAGGAGGCTGGCACAACAAACGTGATGCCAGAAAGCATAGCGAGAAGCAATTCATCGTACTGATGAAGCAGCGCCCGCTCCGCCTCCTTTCGACGTTGCGCCACAGTAACGCTCTCCTCATGCCCGTCGGTGGGAAAAATACTGGCCACATCCGCGGTGCTACGCGTGGGTGTCACGACAGGATACCCGCGGGTGGAGCGCACCATCCCCATGGTGTCAGTCACACTTTCGCCGCCCCACTCAATTCCAGGGATCGAGTAGAAAAATTCGTCGTTAAGAATAAATTCATCATCATTCAAAGCCCCACGAACGGTGTCATCAATATCCGCATGATAATCCTCAATGGTGAGATTGTCGAAGGTGAGAAACTTCCACAACAGACGCGGGAACGTGAAGGAGAACATTAAGTACCCACTCATCGTCGCATTGCCAATTAACTTTCCGAGCCATGTAAAGACTTCTACAAACAGGAGACGATGCTCAGGGTTCTCTCGGTAAAAGTCCATGTTTGGCACCACCCCCGCCATTGTCGTGTGGCCTGTCAGTCGAAAAAAGGGCAGCAGCGGATCCACACGACGGCCGTCGTCCTCTTCACGGTAATTTAACTCATCGCACATCATTGTCACCACAGAGCGTGTCACGCCCCCCGCATCGTCTGCCACCTCCCCCGCCAGACTAATAACAAACATAACGGCATCTAGATAGATGTCAGCATCCCTTGTCTGACGAAAAAGCTGCCCGGTTATGGAACCTTCAAATCGTGTCATAAAATCCAGACTTTCACT
>NW_906151.1:0-984 GCF_000209065.1 Trypanosoma cruzi | reverse complement strand
TTTGCTGTGGCTGTGCGTGGTGTGTGAATTGTCTCTCCTTTTTTGCTTCCACTCTGCGTTGACGTGTTGTTAGTTTGTGCTGAAGGCTGCACGCAAGTGACAGGAGTGATGGCGATGATGACTGGCTGTGTGCTGCTGGTGTGTGCCCTCTGCGTGCTGTGGTGCGGTGCCAGCGGGGCTGATGCGAGTAATCTCGACAACGACGCAGTTGGTGGCTGCATGGCGTCGTGGGTGTTGAATACGAATAAATCGTATACGCCGAGCGGATGTGACAGAACTGCGCTGACGCTGCCTTTACGATCTGTCTTGTCCATCACTGCCGTTGAGGCTTCGACTGACCCATTGGTGACTGGTACAGCGGAAAATAAATCGGATTTAGCTCCAAATTCATGTGCTGATTTCGGTTGTGCCGGTTTCCCTCCTGGTCGCGGAGACGAAGGTGGAGGCGATAGAGACGACGGTGCTGGCGGTCCTGTTGGCGTTGGAGGTGCCAGTGGCAGTCAAGCTCGTGGCAGCAACGCTTCTGTTGGCGGTGGTGGTGGTTCAAATGGAGGTTCTAAAGCACTTGTTGGTGGCTCTTTGAAGTCCCCTGCTTCGGATGTCAAGTCCCCATCTCCTGTTCTCGGTGATGGTGGCAGTTCTCCTGGGGCTCCTGCAGGAAGTGTAGGTTCTGACGGAAGCAAAGTTTTCATTTTTGGCTCCTTTTCTTCTGGTGGTCGCAGTCAGCCTGATGTTGACAGTCCAGGTGGTGATGCATCTTTGAGCGCTCCTGTTGCTGGTGGTAATTCCCCACCCTCCATCACCGACGAGAGTGATGCGTTGGAGAAGACCGGCGCTGCGGCATCCACAAAGGGAAGGAAACCCCAAGAAGCAGGTGAGCAGTCAGAAGCAAATCGTGCACGGAACGAATTGCCCAAATTGTCGGCACCAGCGGAGTCAACACCCGAAGTCACAGAAGACTCTCCCAATAACAAGAAAAACCAA
>NW_906150.1:0-984 GCF_000209065.1 Trypanosoma cruzi | reverse complement strand
CTGCTGTCCACAGTGTTCAACCTCTCATCCATATGCATTGGCGCTGGCATCCTCGGACTTCCCTTCGCCGCCAACAGCAGTGGCCTCGTTCTGGCGCTTGTGTACCCGGCCCTCATCGGGGTTCTCTCCGTCTACTCGCTGTACTGCCTCGCGGTGCAGATGGAGCAACTTGGCTCGAAGACGTACGAAGGCATGGCACGTGTGCTGCTTGGTCCCGGCTTCGACTATGTCACCGCCGTGATACGCTCTCTGAGCACCTTTGGTGGCTCCGTTTCGTTCATCATCAGCGTGGGGGACATCTTTAAGGCCATTCTCGACAACACGAATGCTCCGGCATACTGGAAATCGAAGTCAGGCAACCGCCTGCTGACAAGCCTGCTGTGGCTCACCGTGATGCTGCCCCTCGTCATTCCAAGGCACATCAACTCGCTGCGCCACATCTCGGCGGTGGGCATTGTCTTTATCATCTACTTTGTGGTGATGATCATTATCCACTCGGGCATGCACGGACTGTCAGAAAACGCGAAAAACTTACATGTCACCGGCAGGACCACCGACGAAGGCATCCACCTGTTTGGCACTGGCAACAGGGCGCTGGATGGATTAGGTGTCTTCATGTTTGCCTTCTTGTGTCAGGTCAACTCGTTCGAGGTGTATTGGGACATGTCAGATCGCAGTGCGAGCCGCTTCACTCTGTGCTCTGCCATCGCAATGCTTCTGTGCCTCATTGTATACGGCTCAACGGCAGTGTTCGGCTACCTTGACTTCGGCAATCGTGCGACCGTTTCCGCTCTACTCCTGTACAACCCAGTCAAGGAGCCGGAGGTGATGGTGGCATACATTGGTTTGTTGGTGAAACTTTGCGCCTCCTTCCCGCTCATCTCCATGGCCACCCGCAACTCCCTGTACCACAGTGTTGGGTGGGACCCCGACAAGCTGCCATTCTGGAAGCACTGCATCGTCGTCGTCAGTCTTGCCGTTGCT
>NW_906149.1:0-984 GCF_000209065.1 Trypanosoma cruzi | reverse complement strand
GTTCGGGGGACAAGAAAGGAGCGAGATTCACCTGTGGCTAACGGACACGAACCGCATTTACCACGTTGGCCTGTTACCCACTGGGTATGGCGCGACCTCCAGCTCTCTGTTGTACGCGAATGATAGGCTGTATTGTTTGTACGAGGCCAGTTTTGGAAGCAGCTCCGGAGCCTTCTTCCTGGATCTGACGCATGAGCTGCAGAGGATAAGGCATGCGCTGTCTACCTGGGCCGTGAAGGACAATGCCTTGAGACGATGCAGCACAGGCGCTGCGGACGCCGCGCTGTCAAGATGGGACTGTTCTGTTCCTATCCCCACGGCTGGGCTTGTGGGCCATTTGGCCGATACGCTCCGTGGGGACAAGTGGGAGGACGAGTACCTTGGGGTGAATGCCGTTGTGAGGGGTGCGACGAAAAAGGCTCCCGATGGGCTGACGTTCGAAGGGCGTAGCGCGGGGGCCGAGTGGCCCGTGGACAAGCAGTGGCCGACCAGACCGTTCCACTTTGCAAACTATGGGTTTACTCTTGCGGCAACGGTGTCGATTCACGAGGTGCCGAAGGGCATCACTCCCCTGATGGGCCTGAAGAAAATGGGGAAGACAACACTCCTGGGACTGTCGTACGATAATAATATGGAGTGGAGGGTGGAGCATGAGTTGTTCCCGAAGCATTTTACCGCATGGGAGCTGGACAAAACGTATCACGTGGTGCTCAAAATGCGTGACGGTGTGGGCTCCGTGTACGTTGACGGGACTCCCCTTTGGAATATGAGTCTGAGAAATTCGTTCAATGAAGGGCTGGACGCGGTCTCACACTTTTACTTTGGCGCGTACGATGAGCAGTTGAGCAGCGGAAAAATCCATGCGACGGTGGCGAACGTCTTTCTGTACAACCGTCCCGTGAATGAAACTGAGATTGGCGCCCTTCACGCGAATAAAGTCACCATTCCACTCCGGAAAGGAAAGCGGTGCCCGCGGCGGCAGCT
>NW_906148.1:0-984 GCF_000209065.1 Trypanosoma cruzi | reverse complement strand
GGGCTGACGGATTATCTCATATCAGAAAATTTTGGAAGGTGCACCGTGTTTGCATTTTTGAATGGATCTTTTGTGAGCACAATAGAACGCAGGCTGAGGGAGCTGAGGCCATCACCACAACGTCAGTCCCACCGCTGTGCGCTGGCGGTGTACTCACAGGAGCGCTCCACCAGGCACCATGTCTTACCGCCACTGGAACACGTTTCTGAGAGGATTGATGTGGAGTGCGGGGTGCTGTACGTAACGGAGGTGGAAAACTTTCCGCTGTTGGACGGCTTTTTCTTTGTGAAATCAAATCCAATGACGCTGGTTGGGCTGCGGATGACTACGGTGGGTGGGCATCACACCAGAGCCAGCACTGTGAGGCAGTTCACTGAGCATCTGGCGGCATATTTTAATGGCTGGGAGGAGTTATCCCGAGACATGTCGTGGGAGATGATTTATGTGCAGCACGCAGACAGCACGCCGATGAATGACTGGCAGAGATGTGATGTCGTCGATTCCAATAACGTGAGCGGCGCGGACAACAATGAAATTGCGGCGTTCTGGAAGGAAAAGGTGCGCCAGTACCAAGTGCCAATATCATCCGAAGACGCCCCAAGAACGCCTTAGAATTGAGGAGTAATCAAAGGAATAAATAGGAAAACAAATTAGGGAATTGCGGGGGTATTTTGAGTTCTGGTAATAAATATTGGGGCTTTTTTCATGTGGTTGGATGCCTGTGTGTGCATACAGTGCAGATGCACCAGCATCAGGCGGCAGCATCACACACGGATGCGGAAAATGTCCAACGCGAGCGATCGTAACAGTGAACAAAGAAGAAATTATGGGGGGAACGGGGTAGTTTGGTTTCTGGTAGAAAAACATTGCGGGTTGTTTCATAAACGTGGATTTCTGTGTGTGCATACGAAGCATAGTGGGGAAATTGCTCTTTTATGAGAGAATGATTATGACCAGCGGTGATGAAGTATGACTACGTTGTTT
>NW_906147.1:0-984 GCF_000209065.1 Trypanosoma cruzi | reverse complement strand
ACGGTGGAATTGTCTCGAACGCCTTCAATCTTGCAAGTGCGACACTTGGTGCTGGTATCGTGCTGATACCCTCCGGATTTCGAGATTCCGGCATCATCGTCGCTACTCTTCTTCTCTCACTGTGTTGCGCATGCACCATTTACTCCATTCGACTTCTTGTGCTCACGAAGGAGAAGACGGGATTTCGCTCCTATGAGGAGTTGGCACGTGGTCTTTTTATACGTGGTGTCGATTACTTTGCGGCCTTGCTCATGTTCATGTTTTGCTTTGGGACCTGTGTTGGGTATGTCATATCCGTCGGCGACTTACTTTCCCCGCTGCTCAGTGCGTCATCGGTACCTGAGTTTTTTCGTACGGACAGTGGGAGTCGTCTGCTGGTCAGCGGTATTTGGCTGGTTGGAATGTTTTCTCTCTCGCTCCCGAAGGAAATCAACTCGCTTCGTTACGCCTCGGTGGTTGGTGTGGCCCTCATCATTTTCTTCGTCATCTGCATGATCCTGCATGCCGCCAACAATGGCTTGCAGGGAGGGCTGTCGAAAAATCTTTCTTTGTACAACAGCGGCACTAACGCAATGAACGGACTCTCGCTGTTTATTTTTGCTTTCATTTGTCAAGTCAACTGCTTTGAGGTGTACGAGGAGATGCGGGATTCCTCACCAAATCGGATGACTCGTGACAGCACCTTAAGTATGGTGACGGTGGGCCTGCTCTACTTTCTCGCGGGGTTCTTTGGCTATGCGGACTTTGGCGACGCTGCCTCAAGCTCGGTGCTGCGGCTCTATGATCCCAGGAATGACTTGTTGATGGCTGTTGCATACGTCGGCATTGCGATTAAGCTTTGCGTGGGATTTGCGATTTGCATTCAGCCGTCACGTGACGCTGTCTACTATGTCCTTCGTTGGGGGAAAACTTCTGACGTACCCACATGGCGTAATCTTCTCGTCAGCGGCTTTCTTGCGCTTCTCGCTTTGATTCTCGGTCTTT
>NW_906146.1:0-984 GCF_000209065.1 Trypanosoma cruzi | reverse complement strand
CCCGGCAGCGTCGCCAACAGGTTTGCCTTGTTCCTCTCGGCGTTGTGTATCAGGGTGCACTTGACACCAAGCCCCTCCAGGTAGTCCTTGCAGTAGTGGATGAGCTCAAGGTTCGAGTTGCGGCTCGTCGTGTCAAAGGCCACAAGCTTCGCCAGCCACTGTGTGTGGTCCATGGACCGAGCCGCCATCGCCAAGGTGAGTTGCTTAAGATCTTGTAAACGAACTAGGGAGTGCAGGGTGCGAGGGGGAGAAGGGTGATGCAGAGAGACGCAGGGGACGTGCCCGTGTGTGTGTGTGGGTGTGTGTGTGCTGCGCAGCGGTGGCAGGAGTGCCGTGGAGGTAGGTGTATTCAAAGAAATAAACCAAAATATTCCCCCGGGATGCTGGCCGGACAATAAACTTATCTAAAAGCAATTGACAAGGTGGGAGAAAAAAGGTAAGTGAAAAAGCAGTGGGTTCGCCAATTCCCCAAGGATTAACCAAAGTAAATATATTCCGGTTGCCACTCTAGTGAAATGGTGCACTTTGATAGGATTAAACATATTATCAGTTACGAAGTGGTAGTCTTTGGGGTCCTCCCGCCACAAGACCCCGCTGCAAGAGGGGAATCAAATGGGGCAGGTGGGATGGAAAGAATAAAAGTAAAAAAATTCGTCTTACCGATATCGGTTTCTTGCTTCCATAAATCACGGTCTTCCAAAAATTCATAAAATAACAAAGAATCGTAAAAAAAAATATATTCGTTTTATCAAAATATGTTAATTTGGGCAGCTAGTCTTCCTGAGAACATTCTCTTCACAAGCTCATAAAAAAGAACGATGTGCCTACCACATACCCCGCTGTCAGAATGTACCCCTAAACAGTGCCCCGCATTCAGCTGCCGGTGTGGAAATTGAGACACGCCATGACGGTCCTCCACACCAACGCCCAACGCCAAACATAGCCCAAACCCACCCACCCAAGAAACAAGTAGAAAAGAAAGAA
>NW_906145.1:0-984 GCF_000209065.1 Trypanosoma cruzi | reverse complement strand
GGTGGTGATTAACAGCCCAGAGGAACTTGCTCTCTACCGCCAAAAGACACGGGCGGGAACTGGAAGAACGAGTGAAGCGCGGCTACAGTTTTCTTGGTAATTGGGTGAAGTACGCCCGTTGGGAAGCGCAGCAAAAAGATTTTGAGCGGATGCGCAGCGTGTTGGAGCGGGCCGTGATTTTTCATAGAACTTCCCCAGTTTTGTGGCGTGAATATGCCGAGTTGGAGGAGGAGTATGGATTCCTCAACCACGCGCGGGCGGTATGGGATCGTGGGGTAACTGCGTTGCCCTCTGCCACGGATCTTTGGTTGAAGTACCTCGTTCTTGAGCAAGCTGCCGGACAGGAAGGCAGAGTGCGTGATGTGTTTAACCGTTGGCTTTCTGGTCCTGCTCCACCTAATTGTGCCTGGGAGCTGTTTGCTCTCTTTGAGGCACAGTGCCAGAGGGCCGATGCGTGCAGAAATGTTGCTCGGCGCTATGTTGAAACGCATGGTGAAGTGGAGACGTGGTTGTTTTATGGTTCCACCGAGCTGAATGTCCTTGGAAACGTGGAACGGGCAGTCAAGGTGTACGAAACAGCGATGAGGTCCCTTCCAGAGAGCCACATTAATGGTGAAAAGGATTGCCGGATCCCAATTGCGTGGGCCGACGCTCTTACAACCGCGAAGAAATATGAGGATGCACGCCACGTATACCACCGTATGCTGCGGGAGTGCACGTCAATTGATGCCTTGGACAATATTTTTGCAGCGTATAGTCATTTTGAGCGTCTTTATGGGGACAACGAAAACTGTGAGGCTGTGGCCGTCGCGGTTGCCAGTGCAATGTATCAACAACGTATTGCTCGAAACCCCTATGACTTTGATGCGTACGTGTCACAGTACCTTATCCTAAGGGACGCAGTCCAGCACAATAAGGATGATGAATCGAGCAAGGAAAATTCATATGAGGAGGCGTTGAAGTGCTTGAAATCTGCAGTGCGTA
>NW_906144.1:0-984 GCF_000209065.1 Trypanosoma cruzi | reverse complement strand
CTTTCGCGGGAAGGGGGCACTCTTGCGCAAAATGTGTAATGCATGGTTTGTTGCTGACTCGTCAGGGCCCCGATGGAGCTAGAGCGCACACAGGATATGCATAACGGGATAGTCACGCGGCGGAGCATCAGGCGCACAGGGCGCCGAGCGTCACACCGCGCGCGCCCTTGCTCTCCGACCCCCGTGCACACACACGCAGCGGAACGCGTCCAACGCACGCCCCCAGAAGGGACAGCGAGGCCGCGACAGCCACGCGCATGCCGTCTCGAGGCCGTACGCCCACTGAGAGAGCGCCCCCGAGGTGACAGGATCGCGTAATGAAGGCAGAGGGGAGAGGGTGAAAGAGAGGGAGGCTCGGTGCGACGATCAGACGGGGCGTGAAATAACGCTGTTTTCATTGCTGTGTCAACGTCCATCTGCGACGGCTTCACATCGGCCTGGTTGTCGATCACATCGCCATGCACATGCGCCAGGGCAGGGAGGGAGGAGGCGTCGGGGTCGCGGTCAGACTGGGGCGACAGTGTTTCTTGCTCACGGGTTCGTCAAAGTCTGTGATGTTACGTCAATCATCATATCCAGATCCGTCTCCAGGAATCCCAAAGCTGCAGCCATGTGCATGTATATATATATATATATATATATACATATATATATATATACACACACACCGAGGCGGGGGGTCGTGGACATCTCTTGCTCTCCAGTTTCGTGCACCGCGTCTGTTGGTTTAGCGACGAGCGCACTACAAAAAAGAGCTTTCGCGGGAAGGGGGCACTCTGCGCAAAATGTGTAATGCATGGTTTGTTGCTGACTCGTCAGGGCCCCGATGGAGCTAGAGCGCACACAGGATATGCATAACGGGATAGTCACGCGGCGGAGCATCAGGCGCACAGGGCGCCGAGCGTCACACCGCGCGCGCCCTTGCTCTCCGACCCCCGTGCACACACACGCAGCGGAACGCGTCCAACGCACGCCCCCAGAAGG
>NW_906143.1:0-984 GCF_000209065.1 Trypanosoma cruzi | reverse complement strand
CTCTGCGTGCTTTTGTTGCCCTCTGCTGTGCGTGCGTGTGCGCCACGGCCCAGGAGGAGGGGCAGTACGATGCTGCTGTTTTTAAGGCTGCTGGGGGCGACCCGAAGAAGAATACGACTACCACTACCACTACTACTACGACTACCACGACTACCACTACTACAACTACTACGACCACAACTACCTCCAAGGCGCCCAAGAACACGACCACAACTACTACTACGACTACTACTTCCTCCAAGGCGCCCAAGAACACGACCACAACTACCTCCAAGGCACCGACTCCTGAAGACGCGCGCAGCCCTGGCGGCCCTGTGTGGGTGCAGGTGTCGCTGCTGCTGCTGGTCAGTGCCGCTGTGGCGACCGCCGGCGCTGCGTGCTGAGTGCGGGGCGGGGCGCGTGCGCCGTCGGTCTGGAGTCCCGTTGTGTGCGGCCACTGCCCACACGCGCGGGAGCACCGACTGGCGCCTGCGCCGCGTATATTTGAGCACCCTGCAGCGGTGTGGATGTATATATTCCAGTGTCTTTGGTTGTGCGTTCTGGCCCCGTGCCGCCTGCCCGTGCATTCTCTGCGACGGCCGCGCGCTGATGTACATCTCCTGCCGCCGCCCCGCCACTTGTGGGGGGAAGCGTCGGTGCACTTAATTTTAAATTTTATTTAATGTTGTTTTGGTTTGTTTTTTTTAGCTTGTGAAAAGGATGTTCGCGGGGGAAGCTGGTCACCTAAATGAATATGTCCTGATAAAGTGGAGATGTTTCTGCACGATTCTTTTCCATCTTATGAATTTTTGGAAGACGGTGATTGAAGGAACCAGGGAGCCGATAGCGACAAGACGGATTTTTCTTTACTTTTTATTTCTTATTTTCCCACCACCCCCTCTTTTTGATTCCCACCTCGCGGCGGGGCCTTGTGGCTGGCGGAGTCCAGGGTCTGCCACTTGGTATGCGATAGTATTTCCAATCCTAACAAGGTGCACCGTGTCG
>NW_906142.1:0-984 GCF_000209065.1 Trypanosoma cruzi | reverse complement strand
CTGGCGTACCTGCCGTACAGCGAGGACCGCTATGACGAATTTGCCCTGCTGCGGTTTCAGCACGAAGACGTCATGGTTGCTTGGGTTCTTGAAAGGGCGGTGAATTACAAGCCGCTGGTATACGTCAAGGTACTGCCCTGCCATTTCCATGACGCCCGCAATAGCACGGGGGAATCTCAGGTTGTGCCTACCTCGATGTGTGTTCATCACGTACGGGAGGACGACTACGCAGCGCTGATGGCGCGCTTCGGCAACGACACATCGCCTGTTGCTCGTGTGGAACTTTATTCAGAGGACGTGATATACCCCTCTTGTGATTGACAAAAGAAGGAATCTTTTTTGTATGGCTGTTTTTTTTAAATGTGTGCGAGTTAAATATTAATGTGTACTCTAATTGTTTGCTGCATCCCGGTTCGTGTTCTGTGTGCTCTGTGGCCGAACGACGTGGAATGTGTCACTGACCTCCCCGCGCCCCTGCGGAGCGTGCCGCTCCCTGTCCTTGACCCGCGTGCGGGACGTGGTGGTGGAGCCAGTGGGAGCCTGTTGCGTTGTGCTGCGGGAGCGCTTCTGCTGGGAGCACGTGGTGAGGATGTGCGTGTGTGGGCCTGGCCGTCGATGAAAGATGTATGTAGGTTTGTTTTTGCTATTATCCTCTTTTTTTAGTTAATTGTGCGATTGGTGGATGGATGGGGTTCAGCGTGTTTTTCCTTCTTTTGTGTGCGTTGCCTGCTTCGGCCCTCCCACTCCAGAGCCCTCACCTCGCGGTGGGTGCTTGCGGTTGGGAGCCGCTGGGGATGCATTCTCTGTGCTCGTTTGGTTTACTTGTGAACGGAGCGTCCCACGGTGCGACTGCTGTCAGTGCCGGCGGTGTGGTTCCCTGTGTGGGGACGGCCCACTTTTTTCATATGGGGTTTGATTCAGGCATTTTGGCATATATATATATATTTTCTTTCTGTGAGCTGCCCCGCGTGTCCATATTTCTGC
>NW_906141.1:0-984 GCF_000209065.1 Trypanosoma cruzi | reverse complement strand
TTCTCCGATTACGCACAGTATACACACACAACTATCCAAAAATATATGGAACAACCCCTAGTACTTCATATCAAAAACCAAAGCACCCCTTTCCCTCCCTAATTGTTTTTGTATCTCTGCGGTTATTTTTCACTTCGGAAGGCCTTGTCTCTTCTAATATCTCCGGACGATATTAACACTGGGTACGGGCGCACCTTCTCCCTCCCAGAACGCCGCCATTTCATAGGGTTCCGCGTCGGTTTTCAGCGCGGCTCACATTATTGGAATTGAAGACATCACATCTCCGCCAGTCGTTCATCGGCGTGCTGTCTGCCTGTTGGACGTAAATAATCTCCCACGACATGTCTTGGGATGATTCCTCCCAACCATTAAAATATGCCGCCAGGCACTCAGTGAACTGCCTCACAGTGCTGGCGGTGGTGTGGTGTCCACCCGCCGCAGACATCCGCAGCTCAACCATAGTCATT
The DNA here is from genome assembly GCF_000209065.1 of Trypanosoma cruzi. Lineage (NCBI taxonomy): Eukaryota > Euglenozoa > Kinetoplastea > Trypanosomatida > Trypanosomatidae > Trypanosoma > Trypanosoma cruzi. The sequence goes on along the minus strand of NW_906141.1, from coordinate 517 downwards.
GGATTGGACACCGAGAAAAAAAAGGCGTCCACCAGCGGAAAGTTTGCGACCGCCGGTTTGTACAGCACCCCGTACTTTATTTTACGGATCGTTTTTTCATATTCACTCGGCAGCAAACCTTCATCTCCCTTGGGATGCAATTCAGTGGCCAACTTCAAAACGCAGGGCTTTGCTTGACGTCCTGTTGGTGGCTCAAACTCCGTGAGTTTCGTCCCTATTGTCTTGACAAAGGCACTCTCCGTGCACAATTTCAAGGCAAACCATCCAAAAAATATTGGCAAAATATTATCCTTCGACGCCAACATCAGCCTCGAAAAGCCATCTTATTCTGTTGCACTTGGGAAGCGTTCCAACGTCCGTTCCTCAAGGCAATCAGATATCGGTGCATTGAAAAGGATCACACCGCCTGCGTATATTTCCCGAACAATTTTCACGGGCTTGTGAGACGGATCCTCAGAATACCATGGCGACTCACCTCCCCGTGAAAAGTACTCTTTCACAGTTACATCGTTGATCG
>NW_906140.1:0-984 GCF_000209065.1 Trypanosoma cruzi | reverse complement strand
CCTTTGTTGTTTCTATTCTTTGCTTGTCGCTAGAGTGATAGGGCTTAGTGTAGCCATGATGGTGCTGGAGCGCCCTGGGCCCATCTTTGCGGCGCTGAGAAGGAGGCGGAGGTGTGGAGTGGAGTGTGCCACGATGAGCTCAGCTGGTGCTGGGTGCGGGCTTCAAACCCGTAGGCGAGTTGGACTCGCAGCCGTTCGATTCGGCCTTTGTGGTGTTTTTTTTTTTCGGCGAACTGCAGTCCGTCTTTTTTATTCTTTGTCCGTTGTGTTGTGCTGTAAGGCGTATGTATTTTTTATTTTTATTTTTTGTTGTGTTGCGCTGTTTTGTGTTTTTTGAATTCATGCTGTGCGTCTCTCTTTCTTTTTTCGTGGGTGGGGTGTATAGCGAAGAAAGGCGAGGAAAGGGAGCGTGCAGTGCGCTCGGATGCTTTTTAATGTCTCGGATCATTCCCGCGGTGCGACGCTGCCGTGGTGCGACGAACTGCTGGGTCGCGTTGCGGCACGCAGATGGGGCTCTGCGGCTGTGCTTGTGGAGCCCGGCGTGGCGCGCCGGCCGGCTGGTGCTGCGGTGGATTGCCCGCTTCTGCGCATTACGCGTGATGCGGCGCGAGCGATGTGCGCTGCTGCTGGTGACGGCAGGAGGCCCTCCAGCGTCTGTCACGGGATCCTTGCCAGACAGAATTGCTCTCCGTGTGACGATGCCCAAACCCACCCCTTTGATTTTCTTTGTCCCATTGGCCGGGGCAACTTTGGTACGGTGCTACTTGTACAGAGCCGGGTGCACCCAACGCGTTTTTTTGCAGCGAAGGGTGTGACGCGTCTCCTCGAGTCTTCCCCGTTTGCCGCGACGGAGCAGCAGGATGGAGACGAGGCCGCGTTGGAGGCGTTGCGCCAGGTCTTCTCTGGCAAGAGGAGTGAACCTGTGTCGCACTTTCCTGCGCTGGGCGATTTTCTCCGTGAGGCGCAGGTAGCCGCCGCTCTTCC
>NW_906139.1:0-984 GCF_000209065.1 Trypanosoma cruzi | reverse complement strand
TTTTGTTTCCGATTGTGAATGGTGGGAGTCAGAGGCACTCTCTGTCACTATCTGTTTGCGTGTTCACACACTGGGACACCAAACAACCCTGAACTATCCGCTGCTTGGAGGAATTTCGCGAGCTCTTGCCCACACGGGTGGTGCACTCGGCTGATCGTTTTCGAGCGGCCGCTGCATCACACGTTGTGGTCCAAATTTTTGTTTCCGATTGTGAATGGTGGGAGTCAGAGGCACTCTCTGTCAATATCTGTTTGCGTGTTCACACACTGGACACCAAACAACCCTGAACTATCCGCTGCTTGGAGGAATTTCGCGAGCTCTTGCCCACAAGGGTGCTGCACTCGGCTGATCGTTTTCGAGCGGCTGCTGCATCACACGTTGTGGTCCAAATTTTTGTTTCCAATTATGAATAGTGGGAGTCAGAGGCACTCTCTGTCACTATCTGTTTGCGTGTTCACACACTGGACACCAAACAACCCTGAACTATCCGCTGCTTGGAGGAATTTCGCGAGCTCTTGCCCACACGGGTGCTGCACTCGGCTGATCGTTTTCGAGCGGCTGCTGCATCACACGTTGTGGTCCAAATTTTTGTTTCCGATTGTGAATGGTGGGAGTCAGAGGCACTCTCTTTCAACATCCTTTTGCGTGTTCACACACTGGACACCAAACAACCCCGAATTATCCGCTGCTTGGAGGAATTTCGCGAGCTCTTGCCCACACAGGTGCTGCACTCGGCTGATCGTTTTCGAGCGGCTGCTGCATCACACGTTGTGGTCCAAATTTTTGTTTCCTATTATGAATGGTGGGAGTCAGAGGCACTCTCTGTCACTATCTGTTTGCGTGTTCATACACTGGACACCAAACAACCCTGAACTATCCGCTGCTTGGAGGAATTTCGCGAGCTCTTGCCCACACGGGTGGTGCACTCGGCTGATCGTTTTCGAGCGGCTGCTGCATCACACGTTGTGGGTCAAATTTTTTGTT
>NW_906138.1:0-984 GCF_000209065.1 Trypanosoma cruzi | reverse complement strand
GTAGCTTCCTTCTTGGAGGGGAGCAACAGGCAACAGCGGCAGAAAGAGAACAGAACAGCAGTACACACCGTCACCGCTCAAAGCGAAGCACAAAATCACCATCCCCGCAGCCATTACTCCACAGCACCTCTCAACAGCACAAAAAAATTAAGAAAAACATGTGAGCAGCCTCCCAATGGGGGACCGCAGGCCATGGCGCTACAAATAAGCCAAGCAACAGGGAGCCACGTGTGCAGTGAGGAGCACGAGAGTTGCACTGCAACGGCACGGCTGCGTGACAACCCGTTGGGAGCATCGATGCAGAGCAGCACGTCACGTGCAAGAAGAGTTGCTTCTCCCGCTCAAGAAAGAAGAAAAACAGCCTCAGCGTCCCAATAACGAGAGGTCGTCTGCACCTCCTCGCAGCACCTGCAAGCTCTGCAGGCACAATGACGCAGATGACGCTCTCCTGCACGCATGGCGGCCGCTGCATCCTTAACAACGGCAACCGCATCCTGTGGCACCACACATCGCAGCGGGTGCGCACAGTCTCCGTCTCCCTCCTGTCCCTCTCCCTGAGAACTCATCGGCGGCCGTGGCACACTCACCGGCATGTCAGAAAGCAATTGTGTTTCTTCCTCCCCCGCACATCGCACAGCAGCACCGCCAAACGCATGTCGCTCCTCCTTTCACAGATTCTCCTCAGACACGCCTCCCGCCACATTCATCAGCTCACAGGCACGCAGTCCGTAAACGTCACGCTGCTGCCCCGCATGACGGTGCCGCACACACACCAACACGGCGCCCCGCCACTCGGCGCAAGCAGCGTCTGGACACACAAAACAGGTTGCCCCAGCGAACAACAGCCCCCTCCAAGCAGTGAAACAGGACTCGTCAGTAACAATCAAACAATCAGCCCCTCGTCTCTTCATTCCGCCATGCACGAGGTTCTGCTTTGCCCGTGCATCATACGTGACGCCCGGACCCTTCATCAGCAGACAAAGC
>NW_906137.1:0-984 GCF_000209065.1 Trypanosoma cruzi | reverse complement strand
TACTGACGTGCCAGTGGCCCCTGAAGTAGTGCGCAGCGAACCTTTCTACTGCGTCACTCTCGACGAGCTCAACAAGACAGGAACACTCAACGAACAGTTGACGCGCGCCCTTGCGCAGAGGGAAGCTGACATCGAGAAGCTGACAGAGGAACTTGCACAGAGGGAGGCTGACAATGAGAAGCTCGCAGAGGAACTTGTGCAGAGGGAGGCTGACAATGAGAAGCTCGCAGAGGACCTTGCGCAGAGGGAGGCTGACAATGAGAAGCTCGCAGAGGAACTTGTGCAGAGGGAGGCTGACAATGAGAAGCTGACAGAGGAACTTGCACAGAGGGAGGCTGACATCGAGAAGCTCGCAGAGGACCTTGCGCAGAGGGAGGCTGACAATGAGAAGCTCGCAGAGGATCTTGCGCAGAGGGAGGCTGACAATGAGAAGCTCGCAGAGGATCTTGCGCAGAGGGAGGCTGACAATGAGAAGCTCGCAGAGGAACTTGCGCAGAGGGAGGCTGACAATGAGAAGCTCGCAGAGGAACTTGCGCAGAGGGAGGCTGACAATGAGAAGCTGACAGAGGAACTTGCACAGAGGGAGGCTGACAATGAGAAGCTCGCAGAGGACCTTGCGCAGAGGGAGGCTGACAATGAGAAGCTGACAGAGGAACTTGCGCAGAGGGAGGCTGACAATGAGAAGCTCGCAGAGGAACTTGCGCAGAGGGAGGCTGACAATGAGAAGCTGACAGAGGAACTTGCGCAGAGGGAGGCTGACAATGAGAAGCTCGCAGAGGAACTTGCGCAGAGGGAGGCTGACAATGAGAAGCTGACAGAGGACCTTGCACAGAGGGAGGCTGACAATGAGAAGCTCGCAGAGGACCTTGCGCAGAGGGAGGCTGACAATGAGAAGCTGACAGAGGAACTTGCGCAGAAAGAGGCTGACAATGAGAAGCTGACAGAGGAACTTGCACAGAGGGAGGCTGACATCGAGAAGCTCGC
>NW_906136.1:0-984 GCF_000209065.1 Trypanosoma cruzi | reverse complement strand
TTCTCTTTTTTTCTTTTTTTTCTTTCCGTGAGTCCTGCAGAAGTCTCACCCTTTTTTTCGTTTCATTTTTTTCCTGTTTTTTTGGTAATTCCCTGCGGATATGTTTTTGTCCCTGCCGTGTTGACTGTTACTTTGTGTCTTCTTGTCCCGTTTCCCGCCGCTGTCGGCTGTGCTTATGGCATTTCCCCATTTCTTCTGCTTTCTTCCCTGCTAGAGGCACCGATGGTCCGCGACGACGATTGTTTGTGCTCCCCTCTGCGATGGCACGAGGGTGACTGGGCGCCGGCCTGCTGAGCGCACTCGGAGGGGAGCGGACGGTGCGCGCGGTGCTCCGTTTGTGGGTTCGGGACGCCACCCACCGCCCCGGCTGTGGCCCAGCCGTCGAACTCCTCTTGTGGCTGTGTGCTGGCATGCCCTTCACCTTTGTATTTTGTTGCTGCGGGTGCGGATGGCAAGGCACAGGCACAAATGCACTGTTAGGGCGCTGCGGCGGCGCCGCTCCCCTCAGCGATGCCGGTGCTGTGTGCGGCTGCTGCCTCCCTCCGCGGCTATGGAGGGATGGGGGCCACGGAGGGACCGCACGGCGGTTCTCCCTCCCTCTCCCTGTGTGTGTGTGTGTGTGTGTGTGTGTGTGTGTGCGGCGGATGAGTTCTCCATCTATTCGTCACCAGGACGGAGGAAAGGAAGGGATCACACAACAATAGAAGGGAGGAATGAAGGTAACGTGGAGGGGGAAATGATGGACCGAATATGTGTACACAGGCTGGAAGGGGAGTAAACGTGGTCGAGAGGGATGGTAAGGAAATACAAACAAATGATGCATGGGAGGATATGGAGGAGGAAAGAGGGATAATTGTGCATACCGCATATATAATATATGCATTGCATGTATTTATGTGTGCATTTATACACATGTGCGTCTTGACTCTCCTGTCCTCATTATTCGTTCCACACGGCATTAGAGAAGAAGCGTGGAGAGGGTTT
>NW_906135.1:0-984 GCF_000209065.1 Trypanosoma cruzi | reverse complement strand
ATTCTCCTCGTCGGGAAGTGTACCTGCGGTATTTCGATCTTTTCCTCTTCGTGGCGTCCAAGAGACAACAGTTGCTGCCTGGGCGGATTCAGTAGTCAAACGATCGGACTCGCAATTACAGGCATTCACACCGTTCAACTCTTTATGGCGGCTCTGAGCACTAGCACAGGACGGATTTGTAGCCCGCGGTGTCTTTGAGAGAAACTCAAAACATTTGCGGCACACCCGTCGTGGTTTATTTACATGAAGATTTTGTGATTTAACGAAAAAGCTCGAGCATGACGCACAGAAAATACCGCCACAGTACCGACAATGATGACTCCTGCACCCGAAATTAAATTTGACCTCACATATTTCGCACTTCTGCATTGAGCCATCAGACGTCCATCCGCCTAATACCGATGGCCTGATCGTCATGTGCCATACTTTATTTCTGCTGCATTTATTAACAGGCATAGAAAAGAATATGTGCATACAAATACATATATAATATCACACGTGAGGGACATCCGTAACAGTAATGACAAGGCCAACCATATAAAGGAAGCTAAGCCGCAGACACACACTATATATATAGGGAGAGAGAGAGAGAGAAAAAAAAAAGGGGGAAAACATTGTTGTTGCTTTTTGGTGTTGTTTCGTTTCACAAAAATTGTCTCTACCGTCATGTGCAGCACCTTCAATCACGGCCCCAGTGAGTCCTCACCATCACTCTTTTTTACCATGGAAGACAATGGCAACCAAGAAATATCCGACTCAGACGGTGAAGAAGAGTCCCCGTCGTCACTTCCGCTCATGGAGTCTTCAGGCAGGCTGCCGTTTGCGAAGGAGTTTTGGATCATCGTTCTAATTGTGCCGCGCGCAACGGGCCCGTGACGGTGCAGGAATTCATTCAACATGTTGTCGGGGCAAGGGGCTGAGCCAAGCAAAGAGTCGCGGATGGCCACGTCAAGTTCATACGGCGGGAAAGGCCGATCCATTTCC
>NW_906134.1:0-984 GCF_000209065.1 Trypanosoma cruzi | reverse complement strand
AGGATGGCACACTGAGACAAGGACGAAAGGGAGCGACGCCTCTCCAAAGGAGCGGCTGCTGAAACGTTGACGAGACACGGGATTGTTTGCACGGCCAGCCGCTTGCCCTCTGTAGGATGTTCATTGAGGCGTTCATTGGCGCGAGAGTGAGGTGCACGCACGGGCAGGCACCGCGGCAACAGTGTCGTTGGATCCCCGTTGCACGAATGAGAAGGCGCATGTCAGGCGTGGCAGGTGACGTCCCCTGCGAGCCCTCCCACAGCCTCTTCTGTTTCACACCTCGGCATTTTCTGCGCTGTGGTCACCGCTCCCATTGGCCGCCCTCTGTGACACGAGAGCCGCCTGTACTCCTCTCCGTCGCATTGCAGAGTCGTGAGGAGGGCCTGAGGGTGCGTTGAGGAGCCGTGTGGCCTCTGCGAGCATTTCCTCTGTTTTTCTGAGGTGTTGAATTTTGGATTACCGAAACGCCACTTGAGTGCTTGCGTCAGAGGCACACATAACTAAGGGACAGGCGTGTCTGTGGAATTGAAGGAGGGCCACACCATTGGGAGGAGGAAGAGTGAATGGGTGGGTGTGTCTGTGGCCCACATGTGGTGCCCGACTGGTGCTTCACTTTGTTTGGTGCTATTATGATTCGCCTCCACAAAGAACGGCATTGGGTGCTGTTTTTCCCAACTCTCTTACTGTGTCTGTGTGTTGCGTGTTTGTGGGCATGACTCTTCTTCCGTGCTGTGCATTTGCCGCGTAAGCTGCTGATGTTCTTTGTGGCACATATGATGATTTGCCGTATTTTTTTGGATTGTGCCTTGATCTCCGCCGCGGGATGACAGCCGGATTGGAGGCGTTGCTTTTTCTTCACTGTGACCACGTGCGGTGTTTATGGGAGGCCTCTCGGGGAAGCGCCAGCCGACATTGTTGTGAAGCCCAAGGCATGATGCCACACTGCTTGTTGACGCGGAATGAGTTGAGAGGTTTGCATATAAG
>NW_906133.1:0-984 GCF_000209065.1 Trypanosoma cruzi | reverse complement strand
ACCCAACAACCCCGAATTATCCGCTGCTTGGAGAATTTCGCGAGATCTTGCCCACAAGGGTGCTGCAGTCGGCGGATCGTTTTCGAGCGGCTGCTGCACCACACGTTGTGGTCTAAATTTTTGTTTCGAATTATGAATGGTGGTGGTCAGAGGCACTCTCTTTCAATGTCTGTTTGCGTGTTCACACTCCGGACACCAAACAACCCTGAATTATCCGCTGCTTGGAGGAACTTCGCGAGATCTTGCCCACAGTGGTGCTGCACTCGGCGGATCGTTTTCGAGCGGCTGCTGCACCACACGTTGTGGTCTAAATTTTTGTTGCGAATTATGAATGGTGGTGGTCAGAGACACTCTCTTTCAATGTCTGTTTGCGTGTTCACACTCCGGACACCAAACAACCCTGAATTATCCGCTGCTTGGAGGAACTTCGCGAGATCTTGCCCACAGTGGTGCTGCAGTCGGCGGATCGTTTTCGAGCGGCTGCTGCACCACACGTTGTGGTCTAAATTTTTGTTGCGAATTATGAATGGTGGTGGTCAGAGACACTCTCTTTCAATGTCTGTTTGCGTGTTCACACTCCGGACACCAAACAACCCTGAATTATCCGCTGCTTGGAGGAACTTCGCGAGCTCTTGCCCACAGTGGTGCTGCAGTCGGCGGATCGTTTTCGAGCGGCTGCTGCACCACACGTTGTGGTCTAAATTTTTGTTGCGAATTATGAATGGTGGTGGTCAGAGACACTCTCTTTCAATGTCTGTTTGCGTGTTCACACTCCGGACACCAAACAACCCTGAATTATCCGCTGCTTGGAGGAACTTCGCGAGCTCTTGCCCACAGTGGTGCTGCAGTCGGCGGATCGTTTTCGAGCGGCTGCTGCACCACACGTTGTGGTCTAAATTTTTGTTTCGAATTATGAATGGTGGTGGTCAGAGACACTCTCTTTCAATGTCTGTTTGCGTGTTCACACACTGACACCAAACAACC
>NW_906132.1:0-984 GCF_000209065.1 Trypanosoma cruzi | reverse complement strand
ATTGTTCTTATGTGAATATAAATTGTTTCTTTGGGCGTGCCGTTGGCGGAGGGATCCTTACAGCAGTCACCCTGTGGGGTACAAAGGCGCTTGTGCACCGGTACCCTTGGCGGTTTTGAGCAGTGTTGCTTCTTTTCCCTGTGTGTGCTTGCGTCTTGTTGTGTTGTGCTCGCTCTGTGACGGGATCCTGTGTGTGCCGACTCCTCACTCCTCCCCGCTTCTCCTGTTTACTTGCACTTTCTGGACTGCGGAAGAAAACGCAGGCAAGATCAGCAAAAGCAACCATTGCAATAATTCGCAAGGATACCATGTCCGCCACCCGTCTCAACCGCTTCGCCGTGGTCCTCGTTGTGTGCGCCCTGCTGTGTTTCCAGCTGGTGGTGGCCGCACAGGAGAATGAGACAAATGAATCGGGGTCCATTGACGCTACCGGCGCCGTCGCGCAGCCTTGGGTGGCCGCCGGTGCTTTTCTCGCTGCTGCCGTGGCAGCGCTGCTCTGGGGATGAGAGCCCTCTTTGTGTGTCTGTCTGTGTGTGTGTGTGTGTAGGTTGGGGAGCAAATTGTAGCAGGGTGGCACTTGGTGTCAAGAGGAATCTCCCGCATGCGGGCGTGCACACGGCAAACACCGCAGCCCATGCGCATCCACACAGCTCACACTCTGGGTCTTGTACATGGGTATTTACTGGGTTATTATTATTTGTCTCGATCGTTCGTTTTTTTTTTGTTTCACTCTTTGGTTTGTCTTTTTGTTTGTGTTTTTTGGTATATATTTTATATTTTTTGGCTGTCATTGTTCTTATGTGAATATAAATTGTTTCTTTGGGCGTGCTGTTGGCGGAGGGATCCTTACAGCAGCCACCCTGTGGGGTACAAAGGCGCTTGTGCACCGGTACCCTTGGCGGTTTTGAGCAGTGTTGCTTCTTTTCCCTGTGTGTGCTTGCGTCTTGTTGTGCTGTGCTCGCTCTGTGACGGGATCCTGTGTGT
>NW_906131.1:0-984 GCF_000209065.1 Trypanosoma cruzi | reverse complement strand
GCAATGCACACGAAGTGGTCCACACGGTGCGTTAAGAAAGAGGTAGAAGACAGATGGAGGAGGACTGGAGCGGCGACGGGGGGATATCGAACTTGATTTCCCTGGAGGAGCCGACTGCATCTCATCTACCGTGTTCCGTGCGATTTCGTGTCTTTTCTGATCCGGTCGACAACGTTGCTGCGCGTGAGGCGGCATGGCGCTCAGCGTTGCCAAACAGTTTGTGTGTGCACAAACGCCGGCGACTGGATGAGGTGTCAACTTGTGAGAGGGAGGCGGTTGTTCGGCCCCTTCTACGTGTTCTGAGGGATCCAATTGCGATGGCGCGTCGCCGGTTTGAGACACTCCGCTGGTTTGACGAACCCCGAGCTGCGGATGACATTCGTGCCCGTTTAGAGCTCGACAGGCGACTCGGCGTCACGCCAAGTCTTGCTGCCTTGCATCAAGCGTTAAGGCGCCTAAGATCTCTGCGTCGCACGAGACTCATTGCGGACCTGGCGGAGGACCTTGTCATGGATGCACCATCGATCTCTGTTTACACGCTCCTGCTGATTGTGGAGGGACTTGAAGGAGAGCCTCAGCGTGCGGCCTCTTTTCTCTTTTCACTGACGCCTTTAGTTACAAATGGCACCGTGCCGACAAGTGTGTGGTCTTCGCTCTGCTGCGAACTTGACACTGTGGCTCGACAGATGCCGTCACCTCTAGAGCGGTGTATAGTGGATCTATTTGGGCAGCTGTTTTATCGAGTTCGAGAGGATGGTCCTGTAAACGGTTCCATTGTCGTTTATTACGGTCAGGCTTTGCTGAAGAGCCGCGCGCCTATTCGTAGTGTTGTGGCATTTGTTCAAACCGAATTGCTGAGCGGGCGAAACACACCACCGAGTTATGCCGTGTCAGAGTTACGGCTGAGTGCATTTCTTAGTGATTTGATTCAAGTGTTGTCTGTCCGTCCTAACGGCGGTGCGGACGAGCGGGAGGAAGGGCCGC
>NW_906130.1:0-984 GCF_000209065.1 Trypanosoma cruzi | reverse complement strand
GGAGTTATTTTGAAAAGCAACACGAATCCTTGACACGGCTGATTGGCGGCGGCGGATCGGGTATTAAGATGAAGGACGGTACGCTTGTGTTGCCCGTGGAAGGCACGAAGGATGGAAAGGCCGTTTCGCTGATCATATACACAGCCACTGATGGTGGGAAGCTGTCGAAGGGGATGTCTGCCGATGGCTGCAGTGATCCCTCCGTCGTGGAGTGGAAGGACAAACTCATCATGATGACTGCGTGTGATGATGGCCGCCGCAGGGTGTACGAGTCCGGTGACAAGGGGGATTCGTGGACGGAGGCCCTCGGGACACTCTCGCGTGTGTGGGGCAACAAACACAAGGGAAATAAGAAGGGCGTTGGGAGCGGGTTCATCACAGCGAAAATTGACGATGTTGATGATAAGAGAACTGTGATGCTCGTTACTCTCCCGGTTTATTCCAATGAAAAAGGCAACAAAAAGGGCGTACTCCATCTTTGGCTGACGGACAATACGCACATTGTTGATATTGGGCCGGTATCTGGAGAAGGGGACGATGCTGCTGCCAGCTCCCTGTTGTACAAAAGTGCTGAAGGTGAAGATAAGAAGGAGGAGTTGATTGCACTGTACGAGAAAAGGAAGGACGAAGCATCACTCGGTATGGTGTCTGTGCGTCTGACTGCGCAGCTGAAGCGGGTGAAGAGGGTACTGACGACGTGGAGGGAAGTGGACGACCGTGTCTCTCAGCTATGCCTCACTTCAAGTGCTGCGGTGAGTAAATCAACTGACACTGCCTGCACTACTGATAAGATCACGGATGGGCTGGTTGGCTTTTTGTCTGGCAGCTTCTCCGAGAACACATGGAGGGACGAGTACCTCGGGGTGAACGCCACAGTGAAGAAAGGAACGAATGAAGTGGCAACAGGGTATGCGGATGGCGTAACATTTAAAGGACGTGGTGCGTGGGCGGAGTGGCCCGTTGGCGCGCAGGGGGAGAATCGGC
>NW_906129.1:0-984 GCF_000209065.1 Trypanosoma cruzi | reverse complement strand
TTCACCTCTCGCCTCGTGCGTTTGGCCCGATGTTGACGAAGAGGTGCCCATATGTGCCGCGCCAAGAATTTGAGATTGAGCGCGTGTCGGCTTTTCTCTCCGCAAACACGACGCTCAGTCACGAGTGCGATGCGTACTCCGGACGTGGTCAAATTTCCATCTGCTTGCATGCGGAGGGGGCGCAGAGCAGAGGCATTTTATTCACATCATCATCATCTTTGCCGTCGTTTGGGGCGCGTCTTGTTGAGCCGGCATCATTTGAGGCGATTGTGAAGTCCGGCGCGGCCCGACTTGAGGCGCGAGGATGTTCGCTGCCCTGGTGGGTCGCAAGCCAGACACGTTGGTCGAACGTCCATGCCGACGCCACAGGGCGCTGCGTCTCCGTCACCGTGACCGCAGCAAGACATTTGCACCCACAAGAGGTTTCGCATCACATGTTTCTGGCACAGGAGCAACTTGGATCCTCGCGTTTGTGCCCTCACGGCGGTGATTTTATGACGAGTGAAATCATCGATGGGGCGACAACGTGGGGCGACGGCGGATCGACGCGCAATTCACTGTTTCGTGGCGGTGAAATTGCGCAATTTTTGCCGTTTCTCCATTTTGCCACTTTAACGCGTGAGGAGCGTTCCATGCGTCCCATGTTAAGTCTTCTTGGCGTGCCTGACATAGTTACAACAGAGCTTGACATCAGCAACGAGGGAAAAGCGGTGGTCGTGTTGCTTCGCCTCGACACCGCGCAGCCAAAGCAGATGGGGGGCTACGTCCACGCTGCGGAATCATCGGAAGACGGGCGGCAACGACACAGTCTGCTTGCGAATTGTGCCCGCGGCACCGTTCGGGCATCCGATGTGTTAAATTTTTGGACGGAGGTGAACCGCCCCGATGGCGCCGAGGGGCGCACCGCGCGTGAGTGGCTGGAATATGTTGCGGCGGTGCGAGAGAAACACGTGGGGTGTGAGCCGCTTTTTGTCTCCCTCGCCC
>NW_906128.1:0-984 GCF_000209065.1 Trypanosoma cruzi | reverse complement strand
AAAGCCGGCGATCACCCAGCAGGCACATCAAGCGTCCTCAAAACCAACCTGGAACAGACAAAAAAAAAGAGACAATCATAGAAAACAAAGATCCCCGCCCCCAAACAGGAAAAACATTAAAGAAAACGCGATTCTTTTTTTTGTCCTTACTGCCGGGGTTGGCCGCCGCAAGAAATAAAAAATGGTAGGGCGGTGGCCCCGGACGCTAGATACAGGACGACGTGTCGAATTATCCAAGTTGCAGCGGCTGCCCCGGACGCTAGATACAGGACGACGTGCGAATTATCCAAGTTGCAGCGGCTGCCCCGGACGTTAGATACGGGACGACGTGTCGAATTATCCAAGTTGCAGCGGCTGCCCCGGACGTTAGATACAGCATGACGTGTCGAATTATCCAAGCTGCGGCGGTGGCCTCGGGCGTTAGATATATGACGACTTACAGTAGTAACCACGCTGCGGCTGCGCATCCTAAACACGTCTTTTTCGTTTTCCAGGGGACAACGCAAATGTGCTCGATTGTTCGAAGATCGACATTAATACTTTACGTGAAAAGGAGTCGCGCGACCGCATTTTTTTAGCTCAGTGGCAAACACGCTCACAATGTCATCCGGGGACGCGGGTTCGATTCCCGCAGAAGCCTAAGTTTTTTCCATTTTTTTTTTTTTTGAATTCTTGTTTCATATTGCTTTTTAAACTTCTGGTTTGCAGGACGGTGTGCGAGTTCTGCAATCGCACTGATTCCATCTGTTTCGTGGTTTGTGCGGCTGCGGCTGCGGTGGTGGCCGCGTGAGAGTGAGTGTGAGAGAGCCATGCACCGCCCGCATACACACACTTCCTTCTCTCTCTGTGTGTGTGTCCCCTTGCATGGACTCTCGTCGTCGCCTCACCCCACGAAGCACACACAATAATGTGCCCATTGTATATATGCATGCACACAACATGCAGGCCCGTTGGTGCTCTCTTTTGCACGACACGCACCGCTGC
>NW_906127.1:0-984 GCF_000209065.1 Trypanosoma cruzi | reverse complement strand
TGCTGTCTGCATGCTGCACATAAATAATATCCCACGACATGTCTCGGGATAACTCCTCCCAACCATTAAAATATGCCGCCAGGCACTCAGTGAACTGCCCCACAGTGCTGGCGGTGGTGTGGTGCCCACCCGCCGTAGCCATCCGCAGCCCAACCAGCGTCATTGGATTGGACTCTGAAAAACAAAGCCGTCCACCAGCAAAAATTTCGTGGCCCACGGTGTGTGCAGCACCCCGTACTTTATTTTACGGATCGTTTTTTCATATTCACTCGGCAGCAAACCCTCATCTCCCTTGGGATGCAATTCAGGGCCAACTTCAAGACGCAGGGCTTTGCTTGACGTCCTGTTGGCGGCTCAAACTCCGTGAGTTTCGTCGCCATTGCCTTGGCAAAGGCACTCTCCGTGAACGATTTCAAAGCAAGCCATCCAAAAAATATTGGCAAAATATTATCCTTCGACGCCAACATCAGCCTCAAAAAGCCATTTTATTCTGCTACACTTGGGAGGCGTTCCAATGTCCGTTCCCCGAGGCAATCAGATATCGCTGCATTGAAAGGGGTCACTCCGCCTGCGTATATTTCCCGAACAACTTTCACAGGCTTGTGGGACGGATCCTCAGAATACCGTGGCGACTCACCTCCCCGTGAAAAGTACTCCTTCGCAGTTCCCTCGTTGATCGATTGCAATGCAAACTTCACCGCTCCACAGCGTTCATTAAACGCCTCCTCATCAAAGACGTGACGTGGAATCGGTCCCAAAAGATGCATTTGTTTTTGACCCCTTTCCAGCACTCCGCCTGTTTCTCTTTGGTCCCACCACGCGTCATCCAGGCGCACATCGCCTTCACATCCACCTCGCCGGGCAATTCACGATGATTCGCGCGGCTTGTAGTTGCTTCGCCCACTCATCATAGTTGGCTACCTTTGGGAATGGCACCGCAATCATGCCCCATCCAGAAGTAGGCGCAAAATGTCTCGGTGGCGG
>NW_906126.1:0-984 GCF_000209065.1 Trypanosoma cruzi | reverse complement strand
AAACCCCGGCGAATTTCGCCTGTGGCGCTCCATAGCAAATCGAAGTATTCGGCCAAATTTGCCGCTCAAAACATATGAGGCCTGTGGTGACACGTTAATGGCAGAATATCTTGACAAGGGCGAGGAGCTGAATAGCCCCATGACATCTATCTTTGTTTACCTCCAGCTACCGACCATGCTGCCGCCATTCCCAGTGACGGATGCGACATCATTTATCTTGCAGTCCCAGAAAAGCGAGGAAGTGAATGAAATTGCCTGCTCCATTTTGCTGCGCCAGTCTGTCAAACTGGATAGTGTCAATCTTTACTTGGAGTATGGCTGTTACCGGAGGTCGCAATTCTTTGTCTACTTGGAACTCCGCAGTGAGGAGGGGTTTCTGCTTGAGTACAAAGATCGGGGTTACACAAATGAACGCACGGTGTTTAATTTTAAAGTCAACCCAGAGTTACAGAATATACTGGGCCTTGTGTATCGGATTGAGATGCCAAAGGCAGCGGCAAGCGTGAGGGTGCGTGAGATACGTTTAGGTGCTCCCGCCACGGCATTGCCGACTCTTCAGCCAACATATCACCCTGGTGAGGCGGTGTTACCGGAAGCTAACGAAGAAAATGTATTGATCTTCTTTAAATACTTCAACTACATCACATGTCGTCTGATCTACGCTGGATCGGCGATCGTACCACTGACAGCTACAATAGAAGCCTGTGGAAATGTGCTTCGCCAGTTGTTGGATGAAGACGGTGCAACGACGGAACCTATTCAAATGCTCGAGGAAAAGCACGCAACGGTGCGTCCGTTACGGAATGATGAGACGATTGCCTCCGCCCGTATTACATCTGCAGCTGTGCTAATTGGTCAACGGGAAGAGACACCACTGGTTTGTCGTTATCCAAGAGTTGAGGAATATCTTAATGCCATTTTGCATGCCATTCTTGTGCGCATAGTACACATCACATTTGACAAAAATACCACCCCACATTTTGT
>NW_906125.1:0-984 GCF_000209065.1 Trypanosoma cruzi | reverse complement strand
CTTGTCGAGCTGCGCGGGGGTGACATACTCATTCGCACAGTGTATGGCCCCGCCATTGGGTCCGCATATCACAGTTGGTGCGCCGGCAATCCCACTGTAGTGGCCCGCCTCCGTGCAGCCAGCCAATTTCCACACCTTGTAATCATTGTTGATGGCGCATACCAGCTTGGTGATGGGCGCCTCCTCACTGCCCTCAAACGACGGCGTTTCATCCCGCGGCGTGATAACAATTTCAGCGTCCTCAAACTCCGCCTTCATGGCCGGGAGAAGCTGCGTCTCCACGTAAGACCGCACCTGCTGCATCATCTTGGAGACAGTCTCGTTGGGAAGCGCTCGAAACTCGAAGAGGAACTCGCACTCTGCGGGCACGGTGTTCGAGGCGTTGCCGCCACTGATGAGGTTCGTCGACAGCGTTGAGAACGGCACCTGGAAGTCATGCCGGGTGCCGTTCCGGCGGTACTCCTCCGCAATCTCGCGCAGCTTCGTAATGAGTTTTGTGGCGTAGTCGATGGCGTTGCAGCTTTCACCCGTCAGCGCGAGCGACGAATGCGCCGCCTTGCCCCGCACACGCACCCAAAAGCGAGAGGTGCCCTTGTGAGCAATCACCACAGTCATGCCGGTCGGCTCCCCAATGATGCAGCCTTCCGCCCTGACGTCGTGGTCCCGCGCAAACTCCGCCAGCTCCATGCCGCCGAGACAGCTCACCTCCTCGTCGTACGACCACGCAAAGTGGATCGGCTTCGCGCGCTTCATCTTGAGGAGCTCGGGGGCCAGAGACATGCACACGGCAACAAAGCCCTTCATGTCGGACGTGCCGCGACCGTACAGTTTCCCATCCCGCTCCGTCAGCGTAAACGGATCGCTGTCCCACTTCTGCCCGTCCACCGGGACCACGTCCGTGTGGCCGGAGAGAATGATGCCGCCCTTCGTCACGCCGCCGTCGCCCGGCAGCGTCGCCCACAGGTTGCCTTGTTCCTCTCGGCG
>NW_906124.1:0-984 GCF_000209065.1 Trypanosoma cruzi | reverse complement strand
CCACACGGACGTGGTCCCGTGGACGGCAGAAAGTGGGACAGCGATCCGTTTACGCTGACGGAGCGGGATGGGAAACTGTACGGTCGCGGCACGTCCGACATGAAGGGCTTTGTTGCCGTGTGCATGTCTCTGGCCCCCGAGCTCCTCAAGATGAAGCGCGCGAAGCCGATCCACTTTGCGTGGTCGTACGACGAGGAGGTGAGCTGTCTCGGCGGCATGGAGCTGGCGGAGTTTGCGCGGGACCACGACGTCAGGGCGGAAGGCTGCATCATTGGGGAGCCGACCGGCATGACTGTGGTGATTGCTCACAAGGGCACCTCCCACTTTTGGGTGCGTGTGCGGGGCAAGGCGGCGCATTCGTCGCTCGCGCTGACGGGTGAAAGCTGCAACGCCATCGAATACGCCACAAAACTCATTACGAAGCTGCGCGAGATTGCGGAGGAGTACCGCCGGAACGGCACCCGGCATGACTTCGAGGTGCCGTTCTCAACGCTGTCGACGAACCTCATCAGTGGCGGCAACGCCTCGAACACCGTGCCCGCGGAGTGCGAGTTCCTCTTCGAGTTTCGAGCGCTTCCCAACGAGACTGTCTCCAAGATGATGCAGCAGGTGCGGTCTTACGTGGAGACGCAGCTTCTCCCGGCCATGAAGGCGGAGTTTGAGGACGCTGAAATTGTTATCACGCCGCGGAATGAAACGCCGTCGTTTGAGGGCAGTGAGGAGGCGCCCTTCACCAAGCTGGTATGCGCCATTATCAATGATTACAAGGTCTGGAAATTGGCTGGCTGCACGGAGGCGGGCCACTACAGTGGGATTGCCGGCGCACCAGCTGTGGTATGCGGACCCCATGGCGGGGCCATACACTGTGCGAATGAGTATGTCACCCCCGCGCAGCTCGACAAGTGCCGTGAGTTTGTTCTGAGGGTGGCGGAGAGCCTCAAGGCGTCCCCTGCCCACCTGTGACAATGTTGCCACCGCCAGTGT
>NW_906123.1:0-984 GCF_000209065.1 Trypanosoma cruzi | reverse complement strand
GATGAAATGAAGCTGAATGACTTTCTTACAATGGAATTGGACGGCAGGGGCGTTGTGGCCACCAATCGGAGTGTTTTGCTTAAGGAGTTTTTTAAGGACCCCAAGAAGTATATTTGCGATGCGGGAGTATTGAACGAAATACAGGCATCCGATCATTATGCGAGGATGGGGAGGGCTGTAAGGGATGAAATGGATATGGAAGAGGATGTAAACAAGCTTTACGAGAAAGGTGTGGACAATCTACTGAAGTGGTTGGTGGCTACTGCGGAGGTAAAGGCAAATGTTCAAGAAATCACTAAAAGGTTTTTGGATGCAGCAGCCGAGGAAGCGAGGAACCCAACGACGTCGAGTTCACCGATATACCTGGAGGGATGCTACGAGTCTGTGTACAATGCGAGGTGGCACCATGTCGTGGAAGTTCCTGACGGCGAGGGGACGGGAATGGAGGTGAGGGAGGGGGAACCACCGCAGCCATGGACGTACAAGGCAGTTGGCTTGAGTCTCGAAAGGGATGACGGTGTGGGGCAATCCGGTGCAGCGCGTCCCAGGCTGCTGGTGCTCACCTCGGACAAGGGAAGGGCCGTACTCGTGGGAGGAGGATGAATCCCTTCGTGACTGCCATGTGAACTGTGAGGTGGAGCGATTGTGGCAGACCGTCAAGGGCGATCTCACCAAGTGGTTCAGCACTGACCCTGAGGCCTACTTTACGCCTGGGCGACGTGTGTTGATTGGGACGCCCGGGATCGGGAAGTCGATGGGTGCCGGCTCGTACCTCCTCTACCAGATGCTGCACTGCGATGCGGAGAAACTCCAAGTGGTTGCGTACAGTTTTGGTGGAAGCACGATGTACGTGTTTGACAAGACCATCAAGACGGTCACAAGATACGTGGGTAGAGGAGCATCCAAGGAATTTTTGCGGCATTTGAGGATGAATGGGTATAATATTTACGATGTGACATGGCAAGGGACACCGCCAGAGGAATA
>NW_906122.1:0-984 GCF_000209065.1 Trypanosoma cruzi | reverse complement strand
GTAAATGTGTGCAGCTGCTGGATTTGTAATCACACGCGGCGGTTGACCCTCCGGTGGCTCAACAACAACTGAATGTTTTTTCGCTCGACCAAATTTTGAACGCTCACGCAAAAATGGGACCCTTTCCTTTGCCAGGGTACCAGGGTCCAACACCTGGCCGAGGGGAGGGAGCTTTTTCACTGCCGATTGTAAGAGCACAAGACGATTCGACGCAGAGTTTGAGGTTCTTGCCTGTTCAATGAGATGGATGACTTGGTCCTCCCGAGCAGAAAAAACACTGCTGTCAATGGTCTTTCGCACCACACACCGTCGCCTCAGGCTAAGGAGAGCAAAATCCATTGGAAACACCATTTTCCCTTCCGCATTGACGACACAATGGTTCAAAGAGAGTGCCCGATCTATTTGTTCAATGGCAGAAGTTGGGTTGTCTTCCTCAAACTCAATTA
Source organism: Trypanosoma cruzi (assembly GCF_000209065.1). Lineage (NCBI taxonomy): Eukaryota > Euglenozoa > Kinetoplastea > Trypanosomatida > Trypanosomatidae > Trypanosoma > Trypanosoma cruzi. The sequence goes on along the minus strand of NW_906122.1, from coordinate 538 downwards.
AACTGGATTCATACGCCACATGTACAAGAAGCCCAGTCAAACAAGATCCATAATGTGTCAATAACAAAACAATGCGTTTCAAAGTGTGACGCAACTTTCCACGTGTCTCCGACTGAAGAAGGGGGAGAGAGAGATTCCACAAAATAACACATCCAATTTGAAGCGTATACGCACGCTCCGAAGGATCTTCAATCATGCGTGCACTATCCATCGTACCCTCCACGGCCTTGATGCAATTGAACAGGGCATCCGCCATAGTTCTGGTGAGGTAGCTGGCATCCAACGCCTTGGCGGCGCCCAGTGCACCACATGCGCGGGCCCTCAAAATAGCCTGAGCAAATTCACCAAACAAGCGAGGACGGACACTATCGCCTTGAAGCAAATTTGGTAAACTTATCTTGCACACTTCATCCGCCCCACAAAGCGCGAGCCCAAGCACCACCTCGCTAAGAACATCCATCACGAGAGCTGGGTCACTGAAGGTGATTTCAGCTTCCATCGTCTTTCGACTTTTCAATTTTATTTCCTTCTTTTCCGG